>NW_013811532.1:0-498 GCF_000517525.1 Limulus polyphemus
ATTTAGGCCTATCTATAGCCTTCAAAAAGTTGACGACTTCACATATTTCGACGTTACAACCTCATCCTCAGAAGTGAATTTCAAGACAATTGCCAAAGTATTTATAAATTGTTAGTAGGTCATTGACCAGTATGTTATTTTTCATACACTCACGCTAAACCATTCAAAGGAGATCAATCCACATTCTTGCAGAAATTCGCCAAACCTTCATCCCTATTTAATACTACATGATATTTTTTTATGTTTTATTATTTCTAACGATTCACGAATATTATTATTACCTATTATACTTTTTGGTTGAGCTAATATTACAGTTTTTGCCCATAATATTGTGTGTTGTGTTTCCTGTACATGTTCTGCTATGGATGAATTTTCAGTTTTTTATTTTTTACATATCCCTTATGCTCATTTAAACGGTATTTTAAATTACGTTTTGCCTGACCAATGTAAATACTTCCACATTCACATTGTATTTTATATATTCCAGTTTTTTCAGTT
>NW_013811533.1:0-757 GCF_000517525.1 Limulus polyphemus
TTAGTGACACTATTTCTGGGTTATAGTGTGACTAGTAAGTTATTGACGCTGTTTCTGTGTTACAGTGTGACTAGTAAGTTATTGACACTGTTTCTGGGTTATACTGTTACTACTAATTGGTGGCATTGTTTCTGGGTTATAGAGAGACTAATAAGTTAATGACACTGTTTCTGGGTTATATTTGACTAGTAAGTTGACGGCGCTGTTACTGGGTTATAGTGTAACAAGTAAGATGGTGGCACTGTTTACGGGTTATATTTTGACTCGTAAGTTAGTGACAATGTTTCTGAGTTACAGAGAGACTAATAAGTTAGTGACACTGTTTCTGGGTTATAGTGTGACTAGTAGGTTGGCGACGTTGTTACTGGGTTATAGTGTGAGTAATAACTTAGGGACGCTGTTTCTGAGTTATAGTGTGACTAGTAAGTTAGTGACATTGTTTCTGGGTTATAATGTGATTAATAAGTTAATGACGCTGTTTTTGGGTTATAGTGTGACTTAGTAAGTTGGCGACGCTGTTACTAGGTTATAGTGTAACAAGTAAGTTGGTGACACTGTTACTGAGTTATAGAGAGACTAATAACTTAGTGACACTGATTTTGGGTTATAGTGTGACTAGTAAGTTAGTGACGCTGTTACTGGTTTATAGTGTGATTAGCAAGTTAGTGACGCTGTTACTGGGTTATAGTGTGATTAGCAAGTTGGTGACGCTGTTACTGGGTTATAGTGTGATTAGCAAGTTGGTGACGCTGTTACT
>NW_013811534.1:0-498 GCF_000517525.1 Limulus polyphemus
GAACAAATAAAGGGCAAATGGGTTTTAGTTATAATAAATGCAAGATAATGCATATGGGTTATCATAATTTTAATTATAAGTATAATTTGGATGGAAATAACCTTAACAGTGTCATGAAAGAAAGGGATCTTGGTGTAACAGTTGATTAGACTAAAGCCATCCAAGCAGTGTGCTGTTGCTAGTGGTAAGGCAAATAGGATTTTAGGTTGTTTCTACAGAAATATTGAATACAAGTCTAAAGAAGTTATAATTTCATTGTACAGGTCACTGGTTAGGCCACATTTGGAGTATTGTATTCAGTCTTAGGCTCCTTACCTTATGAAAGACATTGCATTGTTGGAAAGGGTTCAGGGAAGGGTTACTAGAATGGTGCCTGGGATAAAGGGAGTGTCATATGAGGAGAGGCTGAAATCTCTCAAATTGTTTGCTCTTGAAAAAGAAGAGTTAGGGGGGGGGATCTGACTGAGGTGTTTAAGATTGTAAGGGTAATTGATAGTG
>NW_013811535.1:0-497 GCF_000517525.1 Limulus polyphemus
ACATGTATTGTTGTCTTCCATTATCTCTAAACATTTGTTGGAAAATAAACAAATGAATGAAGCATGTACATGTATTGTTGTCTTCCATTATCTCTAAACATTTGTTGGAAAATAAACAAATAAATGAAGCATGTACATGTATTGTTGTCTTCCATTATCTCGCCCCCCAGTGGCACAGCGGCATGTCTGCGGACTTACAACGCTAGAATCCGGGTTTCGATACCCGTGGTGGGCAGAGCACAGATAGCCCATTGTGTAGCTTTGTGCTTAATTATAAACAAACAAACAAACAAACAAATCCATTATCTCTAAACATTTGTTGGAAAATAAACAAATGAATGAAGCATGCAGGTGTATTGTTGTCTTCCTTTATCTCTAAACATTTGTTGGAAAATAAACAAATGAATGAAGCATGCACATGTATTGTTGTCTTCCTTTATCTCTCAACATTTGTTGGAAAATAAGCAAATGAATGAAGCATGTACATGTATTGTTGT
>NW_013811536.1:0-746 GCF_000517525.1 Limulus polyphemus
CAAGGCCTTTTAAATATGCGGATTTTGTTTAAATAAGATTATTCTAGCTTTAATTCTTTGTTTACAATATCAGTCTTATGTTTAAAAACAGTAAAATCGAAGCTCAACGAAATTTTGATAACAGATTATAAAATAACTATTAGGAATTTTGATGAAAGGATGTCCATTTTGGATGTCTTACATCGATGGCATCTTTGTATTGAAATATGAGGAAAAACAATTTTTTTCATAATTTCGGCAAAAACATGGGCTATAGCCTTGGCTTTTCGGTGAAAATATGATTTTTTTTGGGAAATGAAAAAAAGTGCATTTTTGACGCGGAATTAATAGAAAAATATCAAACAGTACTTATTTCATAAGAAAACTAATAGTTGGGACATTATAGTTATAACGAAAAATATTATGTCCAGTGAATAGCAAACACAAATTAAATTTCACTAAACCAGAGTGAAAAGAACCCAAAAATTGGAGTATATTTAATAAGACGAGGTCAAGGCCTTTTAAATATGCGGATTTTGTTTGAATAATCTTATTTTTAAAGCTATTTTTTGTTTACAATATGACTGACAAACATAAAAAACAGTAAAATCGAAGCTATCCGAAATTTTGATAACAGATTATAAAATAACTATTGGGAATATTGATGAAAGGATATCCATTTTGAAAGTCTTATATTGATGGCATCTTTGTATTGAATTATGAGGAAAAACAATTTTTTTCAAAATTTCGGCAAAAACATGGGCTAT
>NW_013811537.1:0-498 GCF_000517525.1 Limulus polyphemus
TTGGTGGTACCTGTAATACATGAGGAAGTTAGTAGACATATCATGGTGGTACCTGTAACACACGAGAAACTTAGTAGACATTTGACTGGTGGTACCTGTAATACATGAGGATGTTAGTAGACATTTGATGGTGTTAACTGTAATACATGAGGAAGGTAGTAGACATTTGATGGTGGTTCCTGTATTACATTTGGAACTTAATACACATTTTATAAGTACCTACGATAAATAAAAAGTGAGTTTACACTTGATGGTAGTATTGTTAATACATGAGGATGTTAGTAGACATTCGATGGTGGTACCTGTAATACATAAAATTTTCAGTCGACATTTTATGAAGGTACCAGTAATACATGAAGAAGTTAGTAGACATTTGATGGTGGTACATGTAAGACACGAGGAAGTTTGTAAACATGTAATGGTGGTACCTGTATTATATGAGGCAGTTAACACACATTTGATAAGTACCTATGATACAAATTTGATGACGAGGAACTC
>NW_013811538.1:0-932 GCF_000517525.1 Limulus polyphemus
CAGTTGCAAGAAAACCTGCAACAGTGGCAGCTCTAGCAACAAAATAAACAAGAAGAGAGATTACAGCAGCTGTTGGAGGAAAAAGAAAGAAAGAAGAAGAACGAGAAGAGAAATTACAGCAGTGGTTGGAGGAAAAAGAAAGAAACTAGAAGAGAAATTACAGCAGTGGTTGGAAGAAAAAGAAAGAAACAAGAAGAACGAGAAAATAAATAAGAAGAGAGATTACAGCAGTTGTTGGAGGAAAAAGAAAATAAACAAGAAGAACGAGAAATTAAACAAGAAGAGAGATTACAGCAGTTGTTGGAGGAAATAGAAAAGAAACAAGAACGAGAAAATAAACAGGAAGAAAGTCTCCAACAACTACAGGAAAGTCAACAACAGTGGCAAGAAGTACAAATGGAAAACATTAGTAAATTTAAAATCGAATTAGATATGTTAAAGGACGACTTATTGTCTTTTACACAAGGAGGATACATTAACCATCGACTTAACCAGCCCCAGACAATGACAAGCCCCTTCCAGACCCTGCAGCTAAACCCTAATGCAGACATCTTCAGTCCCGTTAGAAGTCACATACCAGATATGAATGTCAGTAATAGGAGTGATTCAGTAAGAAGGAAGCCACAGGAATACGATGGGAAAGCACCGTGGGAAGCATATAGAGCACAATTTGAGCTACTGGCAGAGATGAATGGATGGACAGAGGAGCAGAAAGCAATATATCTGGCAACGAGCTTGAAAGGACAACCACTGGAAATACTTGGACAGTTGTCAGCAGACGAAGGGCACAATTATAGAGCACTGGTAGTGGCTCTAGAACTCAGGTACGGAACCCAAAATCAGTCGGAAGTCTACAGAGCTAGGTTTAGGACGAGAGTCCGTACTAAAGGGGAGAGCCTGCAAGAGTTGGCACAGGACTTGGAAAGCATGGC
>NW_013811539.1:0-497 GCF_000517525.1 Limulus polyphemus
TTTTAAGGGACGTATTTTCTTCCGTACTGGTCTCCATCTCGTTGGCTTCTGCTTCACGTGGGGTTCATCTGCTCCATCAGGAAATGTCCTATTATCAGTAACAGTCACATCAGTAGTAGTAACTTCATAAATGGCTTCACTGTTTCCCTTCTCAAAACCGGGTAGAGTTTCTTCTTCGACAGTGGCTTTTTCAGGTGACACGTCTTCAGCAGCGTCATTTGTTCCATGGTTCATTTTGTTCCAACTGAAATGTCCTGGACCATGATTACGCCAAAGCCTGTTGGCATGCACCACCTTTGGCTTACCTCGCCGATCACATTCTATTCGGAAATTCACGTCTGAGAGACGATCCACTATGTCATATGGGCCTTCCCTGGGATTATACAACCACACCTTGTCTCCTGGTACAAAACTAACTTCAGTAGATCTCTTATCATAATATAACTTCATCGAATCAGCAGACGTTTTTATGTTTGAACGCACTTGATGATGAATAT
>NW_013811540.1:0-498 GCF_000517525.1 Limulus polyphemus
AAGGAACCGAACAGATTCATTGCTGTTTCTATTGTAGAAATAAGGAACCGAACAGATTCATTACTGTTTATATTGAAGATACAATGAACGGAATAGATTCATTTCTGTTTGCATTGAAGACATTAGGATCCGAACAGATTCATTACTGTTTGTATTGAAGACATGTGGAACCAAACGGATTCATTACTGTTTATATTGAAGGCATGAGGAACCAAACAGATTCATTACTGTTTGTATTGAAGATACAAGGAACGGAACAGACTCATTACTATTTGTATCGAAGATATAAGGAACCGAATAGATTATTTATTGTTTGTATTAAAGATACAATGAACGTAACAGATTCATTACTGTTTCTATTGAAGAAAAAAGATCCGAACAGATTAATTACTGTTTGTATTGAAGATACAATGAACGGAACAGATTCATTTCTGTTTGTATTGAACACATGAGGAATCGATCATATTCATTGCTGTTTGCATTGAAGACATGAGGATC
>NW_013811541.1:0-499 GCF_000517525.1 Limulus polyphemus
AATAGAGACCAAAGATTATATGTAAAATATATTTATATTATATGTAATATATACAATTTATATTACTTTTAATCTAGTCTATTTCATAAAAAGCATTTACTGACACTTATTAGTATGTTTATTTAATTATTTTTTTTATATTTTGCTGCATATTTAAGTAACAGTCATGATAGAAAATATAAGTTATAAAAGTTTGTACATCTGCTCCCCTTTATCGATAATATTTACCATGTAGTTTATTGGATTTTTAACCACAGTAGGTCTATTTGTTGTTGTAATTATTATTACTGATATTACATATCACTGTTAATAAATTTCACTATGATTTTGTGAATACTTTAGTTTTCTAAAGAAAAAATAAATATATTATACTTTATTTAGATGTGTTTGAATGTTTCGTTTTCATTGAATATTGTCATTTTGACAAAAAAATAACAAATACAGAACTTTTATTGACATTCGTGATCTTTCACTTTAAAAATTTCCAGATAGCAACTTC
>NW_013811542.1:0-1844 GCF_000517525.1 Limulus polyphemus
ATAAAATACAGTTATAATTACTAAAGCATGCCAAACTTCAATACATCATAAGATCATAAAGATCCAGTGTATTCACTTGTTATATAAAATACAGTCATAATTACAACAGCATGTCATTGTACAATACATCCTAAGGTCATAAACACCCCGTGCATTCAAATTTTATATAAAAAACTGTTATATTACAACCGCATGTTATTGTACAATACATCATTAGGTCAAAATGTCCCCGTGTTTTATGAGATATAGTTATAATTACAACAGCATGTCATTGTAACTTTTTGACCTAATGATGTATTGTACAATAACATGCGGTTGTAATATAACAGTTTTTAATATAACAGTATTTTATATAAAATTTGAATACACGGGGTCTTTATGACCTTATGATGTAATGTACTATGACATGATGTTGTAATTATAACTATATCTCATAAAACACGTGGACTAACGGCATGTCGTTGTACAATACATCATAAAGTCAAAAATATTTCCCGTGTTTTATGAGATACAGTTATAATTCATGCTGTTGTAATTATAACTGTATTTCATATAACAAGTGAATACACGGGATCTTTATGATCTTATGATGTGTTGAAGTTTGGCATGCTTTAGTAATTATAACTGTATTTTATATAAAAATTGAATACAAGGGGTCTTTATGACCTTATGATGTATTGTACAATGACATGCTGTTGTAATTATAACTGTATTTTATATAACAAGTGAATACACGGGGTCTTTATGACCTTATGATGTAATGTACTATGATAAGATGTTGTAACCACAACTGTATTTTATATAACAAGTGAATACACGGGGTCTTTATGACCTTATGATGTAATGTACTATGACATGCTGTTGTAATTATAACTGTATGTTATAAAACACGGGGAATTTATGACCTGATGATGTATTTTACAATGACATGCTGTTGTAATATAACAGTATTTTATATAATAAGTGAATACACGGCGTCTTTATGACCTTATGATGTAATGTACTATGACAGGCTGTTGTGTTGTAATATAACAGTTTTTATATAAAATTTGAATACACGGGGTGTTTATGACCTTAGGATGTATTGTACAATGACACGGGGACTTTTTGACCTAATGAATGACATGCTGTTGTAATTATAACTATATCTCATGAAATGTATTTTATATAATAAGTGAATACACGGGGTCTTTATGACCTTATGATGTAATGTACTATGACATACTGTTGTAATTATAACTATATGTTATAAAACACGGGGACTTTATGACCTTATGATGTATTGTACAACAACATGCCGTTCTAATATAACAGTATTTTATATAAAATTAGAATACACGATTTCTTTATGACCTTAGGATGTATTGTACGTTATAATTACAACAGCATGTCATTGTACAGTACATCATGAGGCCAAAAAGACCCCGTGTAATCACTTGTTATATAAAATGCAGTTATAATTAGAACAGCATGCCAAACTTCAATACATCATAAGGTAATAAAGACCCCGTATATTAACTTGTGATATAAAATACAGTTGTAATTACAACATTTTGTCATAGTACATTACATCATAAGGTCATAAAGACCCCGTGTATTCACTTGTTATATAAAAAACAGTTATAATTACAAAAGCATGTCATTGTGCAATACATCATGAGGCCAAAAAGACCCACGGTAATCACTTGTCATAGAAAATACAACTTCAATACATCATAAGGTAATAGAGACCCCGTGTATTCACCTGTTATATAAAATACAGTTATAATTACAACAGCATGTCATAGTACATTACATCATAAGGTCATAAAGACTCTGTGTATTCACTTGTTATATAAAATACT
>NW_013811543.1:0-637 GCF_000517525.1 Limulus polyphemus
GATTAAAATTGTTATTGATGACTTAATATCAGTGTTTCAGGTCAGTCATTATTCAGGGTCTTGCCACCCTTGTCACTGCTTTGATCCTTGACACAACCTCTCCTCCCTGCTGTGCTGTTTCTTACCTTCAGCATTTGATACTCACAGCTTTCCCAGATGTATCGGGGCTGTTCATTAGTCATGTAAACTGTCTGTTAATTCTTTAATCACATGCTAACAACGGTTAAACCAAATTAAGTTGCCTAAATTTCGGCATAAACATTTTACAATTCACACAAAGAATGATTCTAAATTTCACAAGCCGAGCGAAGAGGAAAAACAGTTTCTGAGCACTCCTGATTACCTGATTATTTTAGTCTTATTGCTACCTCAGTATCCATGAGTTAATTGCATTTTAGTGAATATATATGTATGAATGTTGTATATTTATCAATTTCAATTAAATGAAATGTTGTCATGTAAGAAGAAATTGATTTATAATAATTAAAGTACACGCCTGGTGGGTCTCTGCGTGTGACTGCCATAACTCCAAGAGGAAATAACTTAGAAACCTGAAATTTTGCACCCATACTAAGTGGACTCTGAGGGTGTGCACCTGGGTATTGTTAGTTATCCAATTGTTACGTATTATAATTTT
>NW_013811544.1:0-498 GCF_000517525.1 Limulus polyphemus
TTATAACGCCCCCACGGCTGAAAGGGCGAGCATGTTTGGTGTGACGGGGATTCGAACCCGCGACCCTCAGATTTCGAGTCGAGTGCTCTAACCACCTGGCCATGCCGGGCCGTTTGAGAAGGTAAATAATCTTATAACAGTGGTGTTTCTATGTGCAAGCTCCAGTGTTCGCGTGTTACAGGCTAGAAAATTAGTGTTAGGTTGGTTTTAAAAAAACATACAAGCTTTTAAAATTTATAAACTTCAATAAATTCAGTAAATGCCGTGTAATATTATATATTTATTTATCAGTAACGAGGGTAATTACAATTGTATGCCACACTCTAAATAGCGGGATATGAGAAAACAAAACGGGAGTTCTTGAAAGTATATTTTTCTGAACGTGCAGGTGATGTCACGTGGTCAAAGTGGGACACCTAACCAAAAGATGTACGAAAACTTGGTATGTGTGTGTAGTTACGCTTTTGGGGTGTTTCCAGATTCCTTGGAACTTTAATG
>NW_013811545.1:0-497 GCF_000517525.1 Limulus polyphemus
GTTGAGTCGAGCACGTGAGGTGTTGTTGTGAATTACAGCGTTTGTTATAGCGTGACTGTGAAAATTAAGTGTATTGCAAAGTTGTATTCAGAAAGAATAAACCAGTTTTATTTAAGAAAGGACTTGTATCACTAAAGTTTCTTCAGAAAGAATTTTTACGGAAAATTAACTAACGAACACAGAGGCGTAACAGTAGCTTAATGATAAAACAAGACACGAACGTAATAACAGGAAGCATTTATTAAACGTTTCGAAATCGTCATAATTCCATGATCAGTAACCAAGAGGTACAAAACAAAGAAACAATATTTGTAATTACATCAAAAATATGTACATAAGAAACAAACAATTCGAATGTACAAATATAACATGAGAAAATGAAAACTAAGGCACAAGTGAAATAGTTAAAATAGGTTTAAATCCAGTGAAGACTGTGTGTTATTTAGGGACGGGAGAAGAGTTGTTATGCATAATGTTTATTTTATAAAAAGTTCAAT
>NW_013811546.1:0-498 GCF_000517525.1 Limulus polyphemus
TTCCTGGGATTATACAACCACACCTTGTCTCCTGGTTCAAAGCTGACTTCAGTAGATCTCTTATCATAAGTTAACTTCATCGAATCAGCAGACGTTTTCAAGTTTGAACGCACTTGATGGTGGATATCATCCATCCTTTCCCATAACACTTCCACAAACTCTGACATATTCACAGGCAACCGTTCATAAGGTGGGCATCCCTTATGCTTGGGTCCCCTTTTAGCACTACATGTACTGCATGTCCGGCACCATTCTTCCACATCTCGCCTCATACCTATCCAATAAAATCTTTGTCGTATGTGACTCAATGTCTTTTTGATTCCGAGATGTCCTCCAGTTAAATTATCATGGGATTGACGAAGCACAACTTCCCGTAACTTCCTCGATTTAACTGTTTGCCAAGTCGTCACTTTCCCATCTGTAGTTTCCCATCTCCGGACAAGAATACCATTTTCAAGCTTCAACTGCTCCCATTGCGCCCAATAGTGCTTTGTCACG
>NW_013811547.1:0-498 GCF_000517525.1 Limulus polyphemus
GTAGGTGTAACTCTAGTTACCGAATTTAGAACTACTATACTCATCTTTAGCGTTATTTGCTACAACAACTCCACGAACTAATAGGTGTAACTTTAGTTACCGAATTTATGACCACCATACTCATCTTTAGCGTCATTTGGTACAACAACTCCACCAACATCTAGGTGTAACTCTACTTACAGAATTTATAACAACCATACTCATCTTTAGCCTTACTTGGTACAACTACTCCATAAATACCTAGGTGAAACTATAGTTACCGAATTTATAACCACCATACACATATTTAGCCTTACTTGGTACAACTACTCCATAAATACCTAGGTGTAACTATAGTTACCGATTTTATATCCAACATACTCATCTTTAGCGTCATTTGGTACAACAACTCCACGAATACCTAGGTGTAACTCGTGTTACTGAATTTATAACGACCATACTCATCTTTAGACTTACATGGCACAGCTACTCCATGAACACCTAGGTGTAACTTTAGTT
>NW_013811548.1:0-497 GCF_000517525.1 Limulus polyphemus
ATTGTTGTTCTTTAACACACTCTCGTAATTCACTGTCTTTTAACCCAAGTTGAGATCCTTTTTCTACCCATTCATCAAAATCTGTTGACATGGTTATATAGCGTAATTTTAATCTCTATACTATTTTTGTTACTACTACAGTAGTGCGTATATAGATAGGCCTACTTATTTCCGCTGTCGTTCACATTTTCTTCTATCGCTGTTTACCACTGTATAATCCTGGCTGGCTCGCCAATTGTCAGATTTTGAAAAAAAAAATATTATATATATATATAAGTTCTTCTTTTTGCCAATTGTCGAAATAAATGTCTTTTACTTATATTTCTTAATAAATATACTATGTTGTTGTTGGGCTAAGGATTCTTCGACAGTAGGTGTCTGTGACTTGTTAGCGACACTATACTTGTTTTCAAATAATATATATATTTGGAACAAGTTAAAAATATGTACAACAAAGTCTTCACACTATAGAGAGTACAGGCATATCATAAACACTA
>NW_013811549.1:0-498 GCF_000517525.1 Limulus polyphemus
AACCTGTAAAGAGACTGGATATAACATTAAACAGAATAAAACCAACCTGTAGAGCAGGGATTCTCAACTTTTCCTCCATCATTAACCCCTTCGGCTTGATTTAGTTCTCCATTTACCCCCTTACTTCCATACAAAAAATTCATAGCCATCATAAAGGGACAGAAAAATAAGAAGGTCAGAAAAAAATATATTATTCAGGTTTTGCACAAAAATAGCAGTATACATTCATATCACCAAAAATAAAGAAAATAAAACATTCTTTTCTAAAGAAAAAATTATACAGTCCATTTTTATCACAAAAAATAAAACCAAACATAAACACCAGAAACTTTATCAGTGGGAATACTGCTGATTCATTGAGTCAATCAGTTTCTTTATGCGAGGAGCTGTTGATGACAATGCTACTCTCATATCGTCATCGGCTTTCAATCGGTTCCTGGCCTTTGTCTTCATTGCTACTAAACTTGAGAACCCTGATTCACACAAGTATGTAGTGAC
>NW_013811550.1:0-498 GCF_000517525.1 Limulus polyphemus
ATCTTTGTATTGAAATATGAAGAAAAATAATTTTTTTCAAAATTTGGGAAAATTTTGGTTTTTCGTGAAAATATGATTTTTTTTGGAAAATGGAAAAAATGTTCTTTTGAAGCAAAATTAATAGAAAAATATCCGATAGTGCTTATTTCGTAGGAAAACTTAAAATTGAGACATTATAGTATAGACGAAAAACATTATGTCACTATAAATGCTAAAAAAAATGAACTTTCGCTAACCCAGAGTAAAAACAATTCAAACGGTGGAGTTTATTTTATAAGAAGACTTCATGGCCTTTTATAGTTGGAATTTTGTTTGAATGATATTATTCTTAGAGCTCTTCTTTGTTTATAATATAATTTAAGACAAAAAAACAACAAAAGTAAAACCACACTACCCGAAAGTTTGTTAAGAGATTATGAAATAACTATTGGGAATTTTGATAAAAAGATCTCTATTTTGAAAGTCTTACATCAAGGGCATCTTTGTATTGAAATATGA
>NW_013811551.1:0-498 GCF_000517525.1 Limulus polyphemus
TTGGAGAAGATCGCTCTCCGAAGTTGGTTTTTTGGTTGTTTCTTGACTTGCCGGGCGAGTATGGCCCAGAGATTTTCGATGGGGCTCATGTCAGGAGATTGGCTCGGCCAGGGCAACTTCTGGATACCATTTTCTTCCTGCCACTTTTGGGTGTTTCTAGCAGTGTGACACGGTGCTCTATCTTCCTGGAACAACGTTGTGCTATTGTCTATGAAACCCGAGGAAAAAGTGGCAAGAGTCCTTCCTCCAATATTTCGACGTATTTCGCAAAATTTATGTTGCCAACGCTCTCCACTAAGCTCGATCTCCCACCTACCCAAACAGCTCCCCAAAACATCACGCTGAAACCACCATGCTTCACAGCTGGCTGCAATCTGTTGAACCAAAACTCTTGGTGAGGCATTCTACAGACCCATATCCTTCCACTGTCCGAAAATTGAGCGAATCTTGATTCGTCTGAGAACAATACGGTCTTCCAAAAGTCCAGAGGCTTGGTCA
>NW_013811552.1:0-495 GCF_000517525.1 Limulus polyphemus
GCTAGTTGTCCCTCTGGGTTCTTTAATGATCTTAACCAGCGTAACGCAGCATGGTTTGTCCTGATGGTAAATCTTGCACCATAGAGGTAAGGATGGAAATATTCAGACTCTTTACTATAGCAAGGAGTTCCCTCCGTGTTACACAGTAGTTCCTCTCTGGTCTACTTAACACCCTACTGAAGTAGGCCACCACATGTTCGTTTTCGCCCACTTTCTGAGACAACACTCCTCCAATTCCGACATTACTAGCATCACAATCCAGTATGTACGGCAGTGAGGGATCTGGAAGCCTTAAAAGTGGAGCAGAGGCCAATTTTTCCTTCAACGTCTTGAAAGAATGCTGGCAAGAAACTGTCCATTCAAACTTTTGGCCTTTTTTAATCAAATCATGTAGTGGAGCAGCTATAGTCGCAAAGTCCTTCACAAATTTGTGGTAGTAAGTACAGAGTCCCAAGAAACTTCTTAGCTCTCCCACATTGTTTGGTGTTGGCCAGC
>NW_013811553.1:0-1474 GCF_000517525.1 Limulus polyphemus
CAAACAATAGCATGCAAACACATGTAAAGTACTAGTTATAGCTGAAAACGAAATAACAATTAGACAAATGGTAAACTAGAAAAACAACACAGTATATAAATTTGATAACTGGAAACTGTGTTATCTACAATACGGTAGATAGAAATAAAGTTAGCAAGTGGAAACACAGCAAACTCAAATAGCAGTTAAAGTTCTGAACTTTGAAACTCAATGTAGAGTAAATTATGTGAAAAATGAATGAAGAACAAGCAAACCAGTATATAGATATTTGCAAATGAAGAAACAGTATAGTGGTTGATACTACCACTAGACACTAAGTGATCTAGAAGAACAGTACGTTACTATGGTTAACAACTAGACATTTAAAAAAACAGTAAAGAGTTTGACTTTCTTCGTATTCCAGAAAACACATTCAATACTAAGCCTCTACCTAGATGATGATGTGTACATTAATATAGAAAGAAATGACATCATCATTGATATTTTGTTTATTTATTTAATTTTCACGCAAACGTATTCGAGGATTACCCACGATAATTTCCTTTAGACACATTGTGCTACTATATTAGATACTAGCCCTGATGATGGTTACTGTTACCGAAACTAGTCGGCTGTATCTAATGATAAAAATTTTACAGTCTAACGATTACAAAACCCAACCAAATGCTGTTAAATCCCACAAGAAAGGGGTAAGTACTAAAATAATAACGACCTGAATGTCACGTTAGCCTTTGTGTCTATTTTTACCACCCGGGGAGAACCATTCTCCCTTCGTTCTACACAGATTGGGTTCTCGGCTTATTATTAACCAGCTACTCTTATTAAGATAAAGTTTTAAATGAAATCAAATACTCTTGTTACTTAGAAAACAGACAGTGATTAGTTACATTTAACTAAATGTTTTCATGATACCATTTTTGTTAAGCACAAAGCTACACAAATAGCTGTGCTCTGCCCACTGCAGGTATCGAAAAATGATTTTTGGTATTCTTTAATAGATAGTTTAGGCAGAGTATTTTTACTGATTTGACTGTGTAATGGGCCGTACTGCCTATTAGGGAAACACTTGTAGAAAGATATTTTCGTGCAGTTTCCATCAAAACCTCAGGAAAGAATACTAGAAACATAACATATATGATAATAATATTGTAGAATATTCTGACAAAATTACGTTTTTATCTCGTTTCTAAAACACCCTTTTGTTACCTTGTAAAGTAAACTTGAAGAACAAATGATGATAAAAGAAACTGACTCTCACAATGCTTAAAACAGGCTTAAAACAACATGTTGAGTTTGACTGATCATTTCTAGCAAGAACTGCAATTAAATATATCTATGAAGTGAGAAAACATCAAAAAATCAATAGATGTTTTGATGCTGGCTTCATTTTATTAATATAACAGTAACTGGATGTGCGGTGTTAATTATGTACAGGGTTATAGCTTTGTACAATGGATTTCAGATATGAAAGTTT
>NW_013811554.1:0-498 GCF_000517525.1 Limulus polyphemus
CATGTAGTGACATATCTTTAGTACGATGTTACATTTAGTGATATGTTTTTAGTACGATGTTTCATATAGTGACATGTCTTTAGTATGATGTTACATCTAGTGAAATGGCTTTAGTAAGATTTTTCATGTAGTGACAATGCTTTCGTGTGATGTTTCATGTAGTGACATGGCTTTAGTAAGATGTTTCATGTAGTGACATGTCTTTAGTACGATGTTACATTTAGTGACTTGTTTTTAGTACGATGTTTCATGTAGTGACATGTCTTTAGTATGATGTTACATGTAGTGACATGTCTTTAAGTTGATGTTCCATATAGTGACATGTTTAATATGATTTTTCATGTAGTGGCATGACTTTAGTCAGATGTTTCATGTAGTGGCATGTCTTTTGTACGATGTTTAATATAGTGACATGTCTTTAGTACGATGTTTCATGTAGTGACATGTCCTTAGTACGATATACCATGCAGTGACATGTCTTTAGTACGATGTTTCATA
>NW_013811555.1:0-498 GCF_000517525.1 Limulus polyphemus
GAAAACTTCCCAGCCCAACTCCATAATCTTGTGTTGCGTCAAACGTGCTACATGTGGACGTGCATTGTCGTGGAGAAGAACACCTTTCCGATTGACGAGTGAAGGGCGTTTCTGATGAAGAGCTTGATTTAAACGTTCCAGTTGCTGAATATAGATCTCTGCATTGGCAGTTCGCTGTGGATTGAGGAGTTCTAAATGAATTACTCATTTGATGTCTCACCAAATACAAAGCATCACTTTCTGCAGGTGGAGCACAGGTTTTGGGGTCGGAATTGGTTTTTGACTAGGACTGAGCCATTGTATTTGGCGTTTAATATTCGCATAGAGAATCCATTGTTCATCACCGGTGACAATTCTGTCCAAAAATGGTTCATGCGCATTACGCGCCAGAAGAGATGAAGCAACGTTCACACGTTGGAAACGATGATCATCGGAGAGTTCGTGAAGCACCCAAACACCTTCTTTAGGGAGTTTTCCCATATTCCTTAGATTGTTTAC
>NW_013811556.1:0-498 GCF_000517525.1 Limulus polyphemus
TAATAAGATGTGTGTGGACATATGCTGAATTTAAACTCAACAAATTTAACAAATAATTCGGTTAGAACCACAGCTAATGAACCTCTGGAGATATATCTTCAAAACTTGATCTTAAAAGTTCTACTTGGATACATTTCGGTTCTATAATGAACACAAACTTAGATGATTGATAAACCATAAACATGAGTACTTTGTAAGATAATTAATTCTTTTTTATACCAAGAAATGGCAGTAAAAGTTATTCCCCTGTTTTTATATTATATTGTTTGAAACGCTTCATTACTCCTCTTTGTACTTTTTCTAATGAGAGTAGATACCCTCTACAACAGTGGTAAATAATACTAAATATGGGTTCTATATACGTTTTTGGTAACAAGTGTAGAGATACTTAACATCTTAGGATATACACTTAAAGATGTGAACCAAAGCTGTGAAGACAGATGTTTACACTACTAAATAGAAACATTGATGAAATTACAACATTTTTATGTAAATAAG
>NW_013811557.1:0-497 GCF_000517525.1 Limulus polyphemus
AGTTACCGAATGTGTAACCCCATACTCATCTTTAGCGTTATTTGGTGCTCCATGAACACCTAGGTGTAACTATAGTTACCAAATTTATAACCACTATACTCATCTTCAGCCTTACTTGGTACAAATACTCCATAAAAACCTAGGTGTAACTATAGTCACCGAATTTATAACCATCACACTCATCTTTAGCCTTACTTGGTACAACTACTCCATGAACACCTAGGTGTAACTCTAGTTTCCGAATTTATAACCACCATACTCCTCTTTAGCCTTACTTGGTACAACTAATTCATGAACACCTAGATGTAACTCTAGTTACCGAATGTGTAACCCCATACTCATCTTTAGTGTTATTTGGTATAACAACTCCACGAATACGTAGGTGTATCTCTAGTTACCGAATTTTTAACCACCATACTCATCTTTAGCCTTACTTGGTACAACTACTCCACGAACACGTAAGTGTAACTCTAGTTACCGAATGTGTAACCCCATAC
>NW_013811558.1:0-497 GCF_000517525.1 Limulus polyphemus
AGCATAGCAGACTTGATGGCTGCAATACAAGAGCAGCAAAAGAAACAAGAAGAACGAGAAAAGAAACAAGAAGAACGAGAAATTAAACAAGAAGAGAGATTACAGCAGTTGTTAGAGGAAAAAGAAAAGAAACAAGAAGCGAGATTACAGCAGTTGTTAGAGGAAAAAGAAAAGAAACAAGAAGAACGAGAAAATAAACAAGAAAAGAAACAAGAAGAACGAGAAATTAAACAAGAAGAGAAATTACGGCAGTTGTTAGAGGAAAAAGAAAAGAAACAAGAAGAAAGATTACAGCAGTGGCAAGAAAACCTACAACAATGGCAGCTCGAACAGCAAAATAAACAAGAGAGAGATTACAACAGTTGTTGGAGGAAAAAGAAAATAAACAAGAAGAACGAGAAAAGAAACAAGAAGAGAGATTACAACAGTTGTTGGAGGAAAAAGAAAAGAAACAAGAAGAGAAATTACAGCAGTGGTTGGAGGAAAAAGAAAATAAA
>NW_013811559.1:0-498 GCF_000517525.1 Limulus polyphemus
ATAAGATACAAAATTCATCAATACTGGGTACTGTCAATAAGAAGACACAAAATTTAACAATATTGTATCCTGTCAATAAGAAGATATAGGATTTATCAATACTGTGTACTCTCAATAAGAAGACACAAGATTTAACGATACTGTGTACTATCAATAACAAGCCACAAGATTTAACAATACTGTGTCCTGTCAATAAGAAGATACAGGATTTATCAATAATGTGTACTGTCAATAAGAAGACACAAGATTTATCAATACTGTGTCCTGTCAATAAGAAGATACAGGATTTATCAATACTGTGTCCTGTCAATAAGAAAATACAGGATTTATCAATACTGTGTACTGTCAATAAGAAGAAACATAATTTAACAATACTGTGTCCTGTCAATAAGAAGAAAAAGGATTTATCAATAATGTGTACTGTCAATAAGAAGACACAAGATTTAACGATACTGTGTACTATCATAACAAGTCATAAGATTTAATGATACTGTGTAC
>NW_013811560.1:0-498 GCF_000517525.1 Limulus polyphemus
TTATGCTAAATAATTTACTCAACCATCTGCAGTAAAAGAAAGAAAAAAGGAAATAGAAGGCATTAAGAGTAGCAATGGTGATCTATAGTATGTGGGGGGGAAACGTTTACATTACCTATCAGGGTGGTTATTAGTTTAAAACCGAAACTCAGTTATAAGATAGTAAATGTTAATAATATCATCCGGAAAATGATTTAAAAAATACAAAGTTCTGTTTTATGACATAGTAACTAACATTAAGTGTACAACTTTACTGTTAGTAGAGAACTGATAAAATAACAAATACAAAGTTCTGTTTTATGACATAGTAACTAACAATAAGTGTACAACTTTACGGGTAGTAGAGAAGTGATAAAATATCAAATACAAAGTTTTGTTTTATGACATAGTAACTAACATTAAGTGTACAACTTTACGGGTAGTAGAGAACTGATAAAATAACAAACACAAAGTTCTGTTTTATGACATAGTAACTAATATTAAGTGTATAACTTTACG
>NW_013811561.1:0-498 GCF_000517525.1 Limulus polyphemus
ATCACAGGCTAAAAGTACATATTACATGATCAAATAGGAACATTATCAAAGACTAACCGTACATATTACATGATCTAAATAGAAACATTATCACAGGTTACAATTGCAAGTACATGTTACATGATATAAATAGAAACATTGTCTCAAGCTAAAATTACATAATACATGATCTAAATATAAACATTATCACAGGCTAAAGTACGTATTACATGACCTTAATAGGAACATTATCACAGGCTAAAAGTACATATTACATTATCTAAATATAAACATTATCACAGACTAAAAGTACATATTACATGACCTAAATAGGAACATTATCACAGGATAAAAGTACATATTAGATGATCTAAATTGAAACATTATCACAGGCTAAAAGTACATACTACATGATCTAAATAGGAACATTATCACAGGCTAAAAGTACATACTACATGATCTAAGTAGGAACATTATCACAGGCTAAAAGTACATATTACATGATCTAAATAGCAACAT
>NW_013811562.1:0-638 GCF_000517525.1 Limulus polyphemus
TATTTACTAATTGTTGGATTATTTAAACTAGTAGACACGCAGCCCTACAGGTAGCTGTTTGTACTAGTATTTACTAATTGTTGGATTATTCAAACTAGTAGACATGCAGCCCTACAGGTAGCTGTTTGTACTAGTATTTACTAATTGTTGGATTATTCAAACTAGTAGACATGCAGCCCTACAGGTAGCTGTTTGTACTAATATTTACTAATTGTTGGATTATTTAAACTAGTAGACACGCAGCCCTACAGGTAGCTGTTTGTACTAGTATTTACTAATTGTTGGATTATTTAAACTAGTAGACAAGCAGCCCTACAGGTAGCTGTTTGTACTAGTATTTACTAATTGTTGGATTATTTAAACTAGTAGACAAGCAGCCCTACAGGTAGCTGTTTGTACTAGTATTTAAACTAGTAGACACGCAGCCCTACAGGTAGCTGTTTGTACTAGTATTTAAACTAGTAGACAAGCAGCCCTACAGGTAGCTGTTTGTACTAAGTATTTACTAATTGTTGGATTATTCAAACTAGTAGACATGCAGCCCTACAGGTAGCTGTTTGTACTAGTATTTACTAATTGTTGGATTATTTAAACTAGTAGACAAGCAGCCCTACAGGTAGCTGTTTGTACTAGTATTT
>NW_013811563.1:0-820 GCF_000517525.1 Limulus polyphemus
AATGTACTGTATTCACGTGTTTGTTTGTTATTAACCTACACAGTGTACTGTATTCACTTGTTGGTTTGTTATTAACCTACACAGTGTACTGTATTCACTTGTTGGTTATTAGCCTACACAATGTACTGTATTCACTTGTTTGTTTATCTGTTATTAACCTACACAATGTAGTGTATACACTTGTTTGTTTATCTGTTATTAATCTACACAGTGTACTATATTCACTTAATTGTTAGTTTGTTATTAACCTACACAATGTACTGTATTTTCTTGTTTGTTTGTTATTAACCTACACAATGTACTGTATTCACTTATTTGTTTGTTTGTCTGTTATTAACCTACACAGTGTACTGTATTCCTTTGTTTGTTTGTCTGTTTTTAATCTACACAGTGTACTGTATTCTCTTAATTTTTAGTTTGTTATTAACCTACACAATGTACTGTATTCCCTTGTTTGTTTGTTATTAACCTACACAGTGTACTGTATTCACTTATTTGGTGAATACAGTACATTGTGTAGATTAATAACAGACAAACAAATTGTTTGTTTATCTGTTATTAACCTACACAGTGTATTATATTCACTTAATTGTTAGTTTGTTATTAACCTTGTACTGTATTCACTTGTTTGTCTGTTTGTTATTAACCTACACAGTGTACTGTATTCACTTGTTTGTTTATCTGTTATTAACCTACACAATGTACTGTATTCACTTGTTTGTTTATCAGTTATTAATATACACAGTGTACTATATTCACTTATTTGTTAGTTTGTTATTAACCTACACAATGTACTGTATTCACTTGTTTATTTGTTATT
>NW_013811564.1:0-498 GCF_000517525.1 Limulus polyphemus
TACTCCTCTAATTCCGACATTACTAGCATCACAATCCAGTATGTACGGCAGTGAGGGATCTGGAAGCTTTAAAAGTGGAGTGGAGGCCAATTTATCCTTCAATGTCTTGAAAGAATGCTGGCAAGAAACTGTCCATTCAAACTTCTGGCCTTTTTTAGTCAAATCATGTAGTGGAGCAGCTATAGTTGCAAAGTCCTTCACAAACTTGTGGTAGTAAGTACAGAGTCCAAAGAAACTTCTTAGCTTTCCCACATTGTCTGGTGTTAGCCAGTCATGCACTGCTTTTACTTTATCAGGATCAGTTTGTACACCATTCTCACTGACAATGTGGCCTAAGTAAAGCACCTCTTTCTGGAACAAATCACATTTCTTGGGATGGAGTTTGAGGTTTGCTGTTGTAAACGCTTGAATACTTCCTCCAGCCGGGACATTTCCTCGTCAAAAGTTGTTGCAAATGCAATCACATCGTCCAGGTACACTAGGGCTACCTCCATTGTA
>NW_013811565.1:0-773 GCF_000517525.1 Limulus polyphemus
TGAACCAGTTGTGACCATGTTATACTAAACCAAACCTGAACCAGTTGTGACGGTGTTATACTAAACCAAAACTGAACCAGTTGTGACCGTGTTATACTAAACCAAACCTGAACCAGTTGTGGCCATGTTGAGGTTACATCAAATAGATATAAAATGTTCAGTTCCATCACACTGATAGATAGTTTTCATGATCTTCTTTAAGAGTTTTCAGAATATGTCTGGTTACTTAGACTTGTTTTAGTGGTGTTCTTCCCTCTGCTTCAGGGACGAGCGGTAACATTTGTTGTGAGAGTGACGAAAGCAGAACCATGCATGACCTACCTCAAGACGACGATTCAGAACAAGCGCTGAACTTGGTAAGTTCTCAAAAATTCTTCGTCTTTAAATTCCACAATGCTTTGTTTTTAAATTTTACATCTGTTCATGAGTATTAGAAAGTACAAACACGGTTCTCTAGTCTCTACTATCGTGTTAAATATAAACACGGTTCTCTAGTCTCTACTATCGTGTTAAATATAAACACGGTTCTCTAGTCTCAACTATCGTGTTAAATAGAAACACGGTTCTCTAGTCTCAACTATCGTGTTAAATAGAAACACGGTTCTCTAGTCTCTACTATCGTGTTAAATAGAAACACGGTTCTCTACAGTCTCTACTATCGTGTTAAATATAAACACGGTTCTCTAGTCTCAACTATCGTGTTAAATAGAAACACGGTTCTCTACAGTCTCTACTATCGTAGTTAAATAGAAACACGGTTCTCTAGTCTCTAC
>NW_013811566.1:0-663 GCF_000517525.1 Limulus polyphemus
CAAAGTAAACCACGTTTCAAAACTTTTGACAAGGCTTACCTGGACAGAGCTAAAGCTTTGTTACAGAACTTTCTAACAGTAAGTGTTCTGTGTTTCTATAGTATCCCAGCTTTACTCGGTCATTATTGATTGTTCTGTGTTTCTATAGTATCCCAGCTTCACTCGGTCATTATTTCTTGTTCTGTGTTTCTATAATATCCCAGCTTCACTCAATCATTATTCATTGTTCTGTGTTTCTCTAGTATCCCAGCTTCACTCGGTCATTATTCCTTGTTCTGTGTTTCTCTAGTATCGCAGCTTCACTTGGTCATTATTCCTTGTTCTGTGTTTCTCTAGTATCGCAGCTTCACTTGGTCATTATTCATTGTTCTGTGTTTCTATAATATCCCAGCTTCACTCAATCATTATTCATTGTTCTGTGTTTCTATAGTATCCCAGCTTCACTTGGTCATTATTCCTTGTTCTGTGTTTCTCTAGTATCGCAGCTTCACTCGGTCATTATTCATTGTTCTGTGTTTCTATGAACAATGAATAATGACCGAGTGAAGCTGGGATACTTGTGTTTCTCTAGTATCCCAGCTTCACTCAGTCATTATTCATTGTTCTGTGTTTCTATAGTATCACAGCTTCACTTGGTCATTATTCCTTGTTCTGTGTTTCTAT
>NW_013811567.1:0-494 GCF_000517525.1 Limulus polyphemus
CAACATATTAATGAGAAAATGTGGAAGGTTTTAAAGAGGACATCGAATGTTTTTTGCTTCAAAGCCAAGTGATTTCTTTAATCAGGACATTTAAGAACCTGATTGTAAGATGGAAAAGCATCATCGATAATAATGGACACTATTTCATTTAATAAATGTTTTGTTTTGATATATAAGTTGTTCTGGTTTTTCATCTAAAACAAAGGAGACATTAATTTCTTGATGACCTAATACTTCATTAAATGTCCGATTCGCTACTAGCTTAGCTAATTGGCTGTCTCACTCGTATTTATATATAATGTCTCACTTCTAGACATTCATCGAAGCTACTAGATTTTTTGACGTCATCTAGAACATCTTAAGTATCCTAGGCCTACTTTAACGTCATGCGCTCTCTAGTTAACATATAAATTAAAACACTGAAAATATAGCCTACAACAGTATATATATATATATTTGTGTGTGTGTGTGTATATATATATATATATATATAA
>NW_013811568.1:0-523 GCF_000517525.1 Limulus polyphemus
TTCGGTAACTAGAGTTACACCTAGGTGTTGATGGAGTAGTTGTACCAAGTAAGGCTAAAGATGAGTATGGTGGTTATAAATTCGGTAACTAGAGTTACACCTAAGTGTTCATAGAGTAGTTGTACCAAGTAAGGCTAAAGACGAATATGGTTGTTATAAATTCGGTAACTAGAGTTAAACCTAAATGTTCGTGGAGTTGTTGTACCCAATAACGCTAAAGATGAGTATGGTGGTTATAAATACGGTAACTAGAGTGACACCTATATGTTTATGGAGTAGTTGTACCATGTAAGGCTAAAGATGAGTTTGGTGGTTATAAATTCTGTAACTAGAGTTACACCTAGGTGTTGATGGAGTAGTTGTACAAAGTAAAGCTAAGATGAGTATGGTGGTTATAAATTCGGTAACTAGAGTTACACCTAGGTGTTCGTGGAGTTGCTATACCAAATAACGCTAAAGATTAGTATGGGGTTATAAATTCGGTAACTAGAGTTAAAGAACCTAAGTGTTAATGGAGTAGTTG
>NW_013811569.1:0-497 GCF_000517525.1 Limulus polyphemus
CAAGAAGAGAAATTACAGCAGTCGTTAGAGGAGAAAGAAAATAAACAAGAAGAACGAGAAAAGAAACAAGAAGAGAGATTACAGCAGTGGCAACTGGAACAAGAAGTACAAATGTAAAAAAATTAGTAAATTTAAAAGCGAATTAGATATGTTAAAGGACGATCTATTGTCTTTTACACGAGGAGGATACATTTACCATCGACTTAATCAGCCCCAGACAATGACAAACCCCTTCCAGACCCTGCAGCTAAACCCTAATGCAGACATATTCAGTCCCGCTAGAAGTCACGTCCAAGATATGAATGCCAGTACTAGGAGTGATCCAGTACAAAGAAAGCCACAAGAATTCGATTGGAAGGCTCCGTGGGAAGCAAATAGAGCACAATTTGAGCTACTGGCAGAGATGAATGGATGGACAGAGGAGCAGAAAGCTGTATATCTAGCAACAAGCTTGAAAAGACAACCACTGAAAATACTTGGACAGTTGACAGCAGCCG
>NW_013811570.1:0-498 GCF_000517525.1 Limulus polyphemus
AGACAACAGACAGTACTATTATATTTATATAGAAGTAGTTACATGGACAGACAACAGACAGTACTATTATATTTATATAGATTCTGCGAAATAGATTTTGGGTCCTGACCCAGCGACGCCAATGACCATTAAAGACATAACTGGTAATATGTAGGCAAATCATGAGGTCACTAGGTCGTCTTCGATGTCCTTTTTGTTCATCCTAACATGTGACAATCTTATTTAAAACTTGAATAACTTATAGAGAATTACTCTTTCCTTAGGAGGAAGATGAACTGTGTTGGATTTGTCTACTAACAGACACATTACTCCAAAAGCATGCTTCAAAAATCTTAAAGAATTAAACACAAAATAGTCACTGAAAATTTTACAAGTCTAACGGCCTACAATATAACCTGTACTATAACTGTTACTCTAATGGTACATGAATACATTTCACAGAGTTTAAATATCTCACTTCAAAAAAAGGATAACCTTTGTCTGATATGTTACTACATC
>NW_013811571.1:0-498 GCF_000517525.1 Limulus polyphemus
CTTGAATTCAAAGGCCATTGGGGATATACCCATTGAGGTTTCTCCCCATGCTTCCTTGAATTCCTCACGAGGAGTTATCGTTGAGAGGGATTTGAAATCTATCCCCGAGACGGAGATCCTTGCTGGTTTCTCCAATCAAGGAGTTTCGGCAGTTCGAAGGATCTCCACTCGTCAAGATGGAATTATGGTGCCGACCTCAGTTTTAATTTTGACGTTTTCATCACCACGTCCACCTGCCGCCATTAAGGCAGGTTATTTGAACTGTAAGGTACGGCCCTATATTCCCAACCCTCTCCGATGTTTTCGATGTCAGCGGTGCGGTCACTCAAAAACATCTTGTCGTGGTTCTGAGACGTGTGCTCGTTGTGGTAGCAAGGACCATGACTCCTACGAGTGCAAAATGGACCCTCACTGTGTTAATTGTAGTGGTTCCCACCCCTCCTACTTTAGGTCCTACCCTAAGTGGGTGGAGGAAAAAGAGGTACAGCGTTTGAAGAC
>NW_013811572.1:0-498 GCF_000517525.1 Limulus polyphemus
TTCAATGTTAAAGCAAGAAATACAACTATAAAGAAAGGACATACACTTCCAGAACATTTAACTGACCTCTATAAGAAGAGCATAGTCCATTTGGCATCATCACAGGCTCTTCAGGTAAAAGAACTTTTGGCAAATTATGTTGACGTCTTTTCGAAAGGAGATCATGATCTCAGCTGCACAAACCTTGTAGAGCACAGAATAAACACAGACAATCACCGTCCAATAAAGATCCATCCGAGGAGAATAGCTCCAGCAAAGCGACAAGAGATAGAAAAGGTCATGGATGGTCTAATTAAGGAAGAGATAGTCGAGAAATTCAATAGTCCCTGGTCAGCTCCCGTCGTGTTAGTCCAGAAGAAGGATGGGACCCAACGTTGCTGTGTGGACTTCTGGGCTCTTAACAGTATCACCGAAAGAGACTCATACCCACTGCCAAGATTTGATGATACTCTTAATGCACTAAGTGGAGCAAGGTGGTTTTCAACTCTGGACTTAAGT
>NW_013811573.1:0-498 GCF_000517525.1 Limulus polyphemus
ACAGGAACCTGTAACCTGTAACCACACCTCAGGAATTGTAACAGCTGCCACTATAGGGACCTGTAACCACACCTCAAGGACTGTAACAGTTGTCGCTATAGAAACCTGTAACTACACTTCAGGAACTGTAGCAGCTGGTTTAACAAAATTAAAAGTTGCCAATAAAAAAGTGTGTACCATTCAACTGACAAGTTGTTGATGTATTTGTGATTTTTGAAACTGACAGGTTTTTAAAAGATATTTCTGCAGTTGGTAAACTTTGATTTACTTTTGTTTATATATATCTCATATTTCCTAATTTTGTTGATATTCTAAAACTGCCCTTTTCAATCGCTGAAGCTTTGACGTTTCAATGTTATTGCAGGACACAGTATAATCCGCTTCATCGCTAAGCCTAATAATAATAGTAGTAGTTATAGTAATAATCCATAAAGTAGGATGTAAAATTCCATTAAGTAAGATGTAACTTTCCATTAAGTAGTGTGTAACGTTCCATTA
>NW_013811574.1:0-498 GCF_000517525.1 Limulus polyphemus
TCACCAAGACTTTTGGTTCAACAGATTGCAGCCAACTGTGAAGCATGGTGGTTTCAGCGTGATGGTTTGGGGAGCTGTTTGGGTTTTTGGGAGATCGAGCTTAGTGGAGTGCGTTGGCAATATAAATTTTGCGAAATACGTCGAAATATTGGAGGAAGGACTCTTGCCACTTTATTCCTCGGGTTTCGTGGACAGGAACACTACGTTGTTCCAGGAAGATTGAGCACCGTGTCACACTGCTAAAAACACCCAAAAGTGGCAGGAAGAAAATGGTATCCAGAAGTTGCCCTGGCCGAGCCAGTCTCCTGACATGAACCCCATCGAAAACCTCTGGGCCATTCTCTATCGACAAGTCAAGAAAGAACCAAAAAACCAACTTTGAAGGGCGATCTACTCCAAGTTTTGAAGCAAGAGTGGCCGAAAATCAAACAATCTAAAATTGATGAGATGATTCTCACAATGCCCCAAAGGATGAACGAACTCCACGAAGTGAAAGGA
>NW_013811575.1:0-498 GCF_000517525.1 Limulus polyphemus
CGTCATTGTACAATACATCATAAAGTCATAAAGACCCCGTGTATTCACTTGGTATATAAAATACAGTTATATTTAAAACAGTATGTCATTGTACAATACATCTTAAGGTGATAAAGACCTCGTGTATTCACTTGTTGTATAAAATACAGTTATAATAACAACAGCATGACATTGTACAATACATCATAAGGTGATAAAGACATCGTGTATTTACTTGTTGTGTAAAATACAGTCATAATTAAAACAGCATGTCATTGTACAATACATCATAAGGTCATTAAGACCCCGTGTATTCACTTGTTATATAAAATACAGTTATAATTACAACAGCATGTCGTAGTACATTACACCATAAGGTCAAAAAGACCCCGTGTATTCACTTGTTATATAAAATACAGTTATAATTACAACAGCATGTCATTGTACAATACATCATAAGGTCATACAGACCCCGTGTATTCACTTGTTATATAAAATACAGTTATAATTACAAAAGCA
>NW_013811576.1:0-575 GCF_000517525.1 Limulus polyphemus
ATCATGACTACCTGTTTTATTATCCAGAGCTACGTGACGTATGTGACGTACAACCAAAGATGAAAGCAATATTTTTGTTTTAGCATTTCTTAACATATTTTTTAAAACATAACTGGTAGAAATTATGAGCTTATCGATTCTAAAGTTAAACAAATAAATGGCTGTTTTTCAAATTACAATTGTTATTCATATTCAGATTAACACCGCTTAAGCCTATAATATGTTTTATTTCGAAGATAATGAATGCACTTTTTCGATTCAGAACCGGATTAACGATCTTAGGTTCTGTGGTTCATGTCACGCCGCCACCAAATTATTAATAATGCTGATAATCGCACTTTAAGGCCTTGGGTGCATTATAAGAGTGATGGTCAAATCCCACTAATCGGTCTACCCTCTAGTCTATTACTTCAAAATTAGGAAGACTAGCGCAGATAGTCTTGGTATAGCTTTGCGCAATATCCAACAACCAATTAAAAAATTTCGGTGCAATACTTGTGTTTTCTTTTTTTTTTTAATTGACTGGTAATTCATTAAGTTCATCAATTTATCACTTAGTTTTATTTTAAATTGCC
>NW_013811577.1:0-717 GCF_000517525.1 Limulus polyphemus
TTACATATTCTGATATGTTTGATTTCCTGGTGATATAAGGCATTTTAGCCTTATAACTTACATCTTCTAGTTTTTCAGCTTCATTCTTTTCCATCGTTATTCTGTTTAGCAAGATTGTGTGAACAAACGTTTATGTTTTAGACTCTCCAGATCTGGCTTCAACTTTATTAGAGTGAATACATAGAAAACCGTTTGCATTTGATCATGGTGTCCTTAATATGTGTCCTCAACTGACAGTGTTTCAGTTTTCTGTTGCTACAGAAAGTCAATTTTTGTAAAGTGGAAAAACTCAATATAAGTGAGAGGGTTTCTTGTGCATATCTACTTTTCAAATCTGTAGCTAGTTATTCTTTCCTTTGTTTTCTCTTTTCCAAAATGAATGTGTATTTCCTTTACTGCTAAATATTATATTATACTGTTGTTTAGGTAAATGAAGATGGAGAATTATATACGACTTTTCTCTGTGTTAAAATACTTTTAATTGCGAGCTTTGGACTTGAAAATACCTTTCGCTCAGACTAATCAGTGTCTAAGACTCTGAATTTGTGTTAAAATGAAAATATTTTTGTATTATACAGTTTTAATATTCTATTTACATAACCTCTAGTACCTTCTAAATAAATCTAAAAAGTTTTTCAGTCCACTTTATTTATTTTCTCTACCCTAATACTGTATACAGGCTTGGTCCATTTGACCAACCTTGTAATTACCACAAAA
>NW_013811578.1:0-497 GCF_000517525.1 Limulus polyphemus
AAGTACGTTCAAACTTGAAAACGTCTGCTGATTCGATGAAGTTAACTTATGATAAGAGATCTACTGAAGTCAGCTTTGTACCAGGAGACAAGGTATGGTTGTATAATCCCAGGAAGACCAAAGGGAAGTCTCCTAAGTTGTCTTCTCCATTGGAAGGCCCATATGACATAGTGGATCGTCTCTCAGATGTTACTTTCCGGGTAAAATGTGGTCGGCGAGTTAAGCCAAAAGTGGTGCATGTCAACAGGCTTTGGCGTTATCACGGTCCAGGACATTTCAGTTGGGATGAAGTGGACAACAGAACAAATGACGCTGCTAAAGGCGTGCCACCTGAAGAAGCCACCGTCGAAGAAGAAACTCTACTCAGTTTTAAGGAAGGGAAACGGTGAAGCTCTTTGTGAAGTTACTCCCACTGATGTGACTGTTACCGATGATAGGACATTTACTGATGAAGCAGATGAACTCCACATGAAGCAGAAGCCAACTAGACGGAGACT
>NW_013811579.1:0-497 GCF_000517525.1 Limulus polyphemus
ATACTCAATGCTTTGTACACTATACAATCGGTATCTTTGGGGAGGCAACCCCTATATTATGTATGAAATGAAGGAGTAAGAAAAATCAATAAACATAATATTAAATTTTATTATACACGTTCGTAGAACCTGAAAAGACACAAAGTTTATTTAAAGCTATGTTTTAGACGTATATATTTATTTGAAAAGGGTGCTTTTCTACTGGTAAAATTGTATATGTGCTTAGTGGGGTTGTGTCTTAGTCTAGGAACATATTTGCTCATTGCTATGTATTATATATAGAATTTAGTTACACAGAAACTATAAATACTCACTATATTCTCAAACAAGTCTTCATGACATTCTCCAGCTACAGGTTAACATTTCAGATCTCGAACTAATGCGATAAGATAATCAACAGCTACAGTAAATCATTATGAACCGTATCAGCTAGCTACTAGCAATGTCTG
This sequence comes from Limulus polyphemus, assembly GCF_000517525.1. Taxonomy (NCBI): domain Eukaryota; kingdom Metazoa; phylum Arthropoda; class Merostomata; order Xiphosura; family Limulidae; genus Limulus; species Limulus polyphemus. Next base: position 450 of record NW_013811579.1, read on the forward strand.
TTATCATTCAAATGTATACAGTTAGCTACCATATCAAGTAATCGTTTG
>NW_013811580.1:0-855 GCF_000517525.1 Limulus polyphemus
AGCCTTAAGAAAATTGTTTAGTTGTACATTTAATTTCACTTTAAGCAACAAATCCAAAAATGCGTAGGTATATACGTAATATAAACGTTTCTTATGTTTCCACTTACTTGCATACACATAAAACAAAACAATATGCAATCTTCCTTAAATATGTTATAACAGAACTATCACTTATAAACCAATGTATGGAGAACAATGTTTGATGTTCACTTACAGTTGTGGTCTTTGCCCGGAAAAGGTAGTTAAAAATTAATCAGAACAAACATCAATCATATGTAAGTACTAATGAAAACTGGTTTAAGCCAAACACATAAACCTATGGTCCTTTACTTACTTATTCTCATAGAGATAATGCTAGTCACAAAGTCTCCTTATAAAGTTCATATCTTTTGTAATTGTACCTAAATGACATTAGATTATTCATTAAAGAAAGCCTTTTGATCAGTAAATGGCACTAAAAATAACTATGTGACAATTTTTAAGTTTTCATACAACAAGTTTTTAAAAATGTTTCATTTAAATTAGAAAATTTGGAGTTTTATTTGAAATTTTGTTATAGTGATGAATAAACAATGTTTTTTGAGCAAGATTTATGTTGTTAAAATAAGATTAACAATTAAAAATGTACATACACAGAAAAACAAACAAGAAACCAACAGAATTTTATTAAAAATATACACATATCCACAGACTAAGGTGTATACTTAACCATGAAGTAACGCTTGTCTTGAACAACAAAAATAATATGTACAAGAGGGGCTCCATATTATTCACTGTCCCAGGACATCGAAGTAACTTAATCTGCGACTGCACCCATGCCATTGACCTCTATCTTTCTTCACTCCCTTTTCTCGA
>NW_013811581.1:0-497 GCF_000517525.1 Limulus polyphemus
CAACAAAGTCTTTTAATTTTACGGGACGTATCTTCTTCCGTACTGGTCTCCGTCTCATTGGCTTCTGCTTCATGTGGGGTTCATCTGCTTCATCAGTAAATGTCACATCATCGGTAACAGTCACATCAGTGGTAGTAACTTCATCAAGAGCTTCACCATTTCCCTTCTCAAAACTGAGTAGAGTTTCTTCTTCGACCGTGACTTCTTCAGGTGGCACGTCTTCAGCAGCGTCATTTGTTCTGTTTTCCACTTCGTCCCAACTGAAATGTCCTGGACCATGATAACGCCAAAGCCTGTTGGCATGCACCACTTTTGGCTTACCTCGCCGACCACATTTTATCTGGAAAGTCACGTCCGAGAGATGATCCACTATGTCATATGGGCCCTCCCATAGAGAAGACAACTTAGGAGATTTCCCTTTGGTCTTCCTGGGATTATACAACCATACCTTGTCTCCTGGTACAAAGCTGACTTCCGTAGATCTCTTATCATAAGTT
>NW_013811582.1:0-497 GCF_000517525.1 Limulus polyphemus
AATGGTTCAGAGAAGGGTTACTAGAATGATACCAGAAATGGAGGGATTGTCATATGAGGAGAGGCCGAAATCTCTCATATTGTTTTCTCTTGAAAAAAGAAGAGTTAGGATGGAATCTTATTGTAAAGGGAATTGATAGTGTTGATGCGTCATCTTTTTTGATGTTGAACAGTGAGAATAGTAGGACTAGAGGACAGAAATATAAATTCTGCTAAGACAGTTTCTTTTTTCTAACAGGGTGGTTGGCCTTTGGAATGGGTTGGCTTCAGTTGTTGTAGAGGCAGTAAATTTAAGTGAGTTTAAAAAAAAGCTTGATAAGTATATGAATGATAAGGGCTGGCTTTAAGATTTTTTTAGAATTATTTCAATTTAGTTTAGAGGATGGAACAGACGAAATGGACCAATAGGTCCCATGTTGTCCCAAAACATTATGTTATTTTAGATAAAATATAAACAGACTTGTGCAATTGTATAATGTTTATATTTTAATACATGAT
>NW_013811583.1:0-498 GCF_000517525.1 Limulus polyphemus
CAAAATTAACTACACATTTCCTGGGTAGTAAGTAGTCCAACTCTAATACGTATTGGTTTTCAATGTCAGCCAAGTATATGTTGTGTCTGTCCTTTATACCAATGAGCTCAATAGTAACCCACACTGGTCCACACAACCTTGTATAATGTCCTGTCACACCACAGAGCTTCTGTGTGGCTTTTCGTACTCCTTTGTGATCTAGCACTTTGATGCTCACAAGGGTTTGCTGAGATGCAGAATCTACGACAAAGTTGCACTTTTGGCCATCCAGCTTTCCTGTTACGTAGACACTATATGTGTTTGCCGTTTTACACTTAGCTGTTGGGACTTTCACGGTAGTATTCTTCTTACACTGGCTCCTCATATGTCCTTGCTCTCAGCAGTCCCAACAACTTTCTGGGTAGCAGCCTTTCCTGCCGTGGCATCTTCACTGTGTTGAAGTTGCCGGCATTGAGCTCTCTTGTGCCCAGGTTTGTTACAGTGCCAGCAAAGTCCCTC
>NW_013811584.1:0-496 GCF_000517525.1 Limulus polyphemus
TATATATATATATATATATATTGATTTCACTTTTTTGTTGTTGATACCAAGTCCTTTATGAATTTCAGGTTGGTAAATTAATACCAGGAAGAAAAGTGATCTAGTGGGTTTCAAGTTGGTCAGATGTAAGATAATGTAAACCAAATTAATTAAAAACACATAGTTTAATTCATGTGCATCTCTTTCTGTTTGTTCCTTAAAACTGTATGTGTTTAACCCTATCACCATGGGTATACTTTACTGTGCATGACACACGGTTTTAGTTTCTTAGATTCAAAATTTTATTAAACTATTTTTTTTTAAGTTATACCAATTAGAATAGCATAAAATATTAGCTAATGATCAATATTTTAATAGTATACAAGTTTTAAGTTCTTAATTCTACAAGACAATATAAAAATAAATCCTGAATTTCCACTAGTGTGACACATTTTGTCTTAGCATGTCATCATCCCCATTTTATCCACCACCCCTCGAAAAAGTACAAAATTAAAAG
>NW_013811585.1:0-497 GCF_000517525.1 Limulus polyphemus
ATCGTTTCCTACATATCTTCCTGTATACGAGTTTGAATTAAAGTCTACTGTATTACATCGTTTCCTACATATCTTCCTGTATACGAGTTTGAATTAAAGTCTACTGTATTACATCGTTTCCTACATATCTTCCTGTATACGAGTTTTAATTAAAATCTACTGTATTACATCGTTTCCTACATATCTTCCTGTATACGAGTTTGAATTAAAATCTACTGTATTACATCGTTTCCTACATATCTTCCTGTATACGAGTTTTAATTAAAGTCTACTGTATTACATCGTTTCCTACATATCTTCCTGTATACGAGTTTGAATTAAAATATATTGTATTACATCGTTTCCTACATATCTTCCTATATAAGAGTTTTAATTAAAAATCTACTGTATTACATTGTTTCCTACATATCTTCCTATATAAGAGTTTTAATTAAAAATCTACTGTATTACATTGTTTCCTACATATCTTCCTATATAAGAGTTTTAATTAAAAATCT
>NW_013811586.1:0-493 GCF_000517525.1 Limulus polyphemus
AAAACAGCAAGTGTTCCCACACAGACTAAAAGACGATTCGTCCTACTAGGATAGTCTTTAGCTTCTTCTACTAGAGAAACTAAAAACCGTTGTCATCCAAAGCACAGCTCTTCGTTCTTTCGATCACTGAATACAACTCGCTTCATCTGAATGAAAAAAATGAGCTTAAACTTCCAGATAAGCTCGTTCTCTCTGTTCGATCTATAACGTCACCTGTGACTGGAATACATTAACTTACTCTTCCTACATAAAGAAAGGAGAGTGACTGGAATACATTAACTTACTCTTCCTACATAAAGAAAGGAGAGTGACTTGAATACATTAACTTACTCTTCCTACATAAAGAGAGGAGAGTGACTGGAATACATTAACTTACTCTTCCTACATAAAGAAAGGAGAGTGACTTGAATACATTAACTTACTCTTCCTACATAAAAAAGAGAGTGACTGGAATACATTAACTTACTCTTCCTACATAAAGAAATGAGAGTGA
>NW_013811587.1:0-700 GCF_000517525.1 Limulus polyphemus
GACCGTCACATTATAACGCCCTCACGGCTGAAAGGGCGAGCGTGTTAAGGGTGACGGGGATTCGAACCCGCGACCCTCAGATTGGGAGTCGAGTGCCTTAACTACCTGGCCATGCCGGGCCGTGTACACAGTAAATAGCCCAATGTGACTTTGCTTTAAGCCAAACAAACAATCGATTTTAACATTGTAAGACCGTAAAATTACATCTGAATCGTCGGGGAGCATCATTTTAGTAAATTGCTGTTAATAACTTGTTTTCAGTAAAAACAAGATTCTGACATTCGAGGAGGAATATATATATATGATTCTTTACCTGGTTGACACTGAAGGAGTTTTGGTGTAAATAATTTTTGAAACGATAAAATTTGATGTACTGACTAAACACACACACACAGCCTAAACATTAGCGACAACATTGATCTAGAATAAGACTATGATAAAAATGTCTGCCTTTTAAACTCTCAAAGTCTAAAAAAAATATTTATTATATAATGGTTCCAATGATTCGACTGATTCTTAATGAGACCTCGTAGCTTTATTACTTTTGTTACAATTTTCTATCGATTTTTACAAAAACCGAGTTTCGATACCCGTGGTGAGCACAGCACAGGTATCTCATTGTGTATCTTTGTGTTCAATAACAAAAAATGTCGTCGATGTTTGATAAAAACGTCATAATTAAGTCAAGTACTTTCACCTG
>NW_013811588.1:0-497 GCF_000517525.1 Limulus polyphemus
CACCGGTTCAGGGCGTTAATAAGTACATCTTGTCTTGGTTATTAATAGAACTGCATAAGTCACCAAAGTCATCAGAAATGTTTTCCTTTAGAGAAGATCACTGTAGTATAAAGGATGCTATGAATAGAAACGGTGGTCTTTTCTAAAGGCAAACCATGCGATTTTCTGGGGTTGTGATAACCCTTGTTAATTTGAGAGAGGCTCTCAGTCATGTGGATGACGTTTGCCTGTAATACAAGATGGTACCTAATGTTAGCTAGCCCCTTAGTTTATGTGTAAAGTTTTCGAGATTTTCGTTTTACTTCATTTCAGTTTGGATGTAGTTATTCAATGTTACATAGGAGAAAACGCAACTGTATATTCCCGTTTCTGTGTGCTGAGTTATTTCAGTAACTAAGTGATATGCAATGTTTGAAATATTACCCATTCAAGAGCCTTAAAATACTCACTTGTCCTTCCATCCTCAAACAATGAGATCCTAGAACCGTCCATGTCTT
>NW_013811589.1:0-497 GCF_000517525.1 Limulus polyphemus
CATTAATTACCCTAATTGCTTAAGCTAATATCACGTGATGCTAAATGCTCTTTAACTAGGAGAATTTCATAAGATTTAGCAAATTTGTACTTAAAAGTTGGCATATACATCCACCCATATGATTCTTTTGAAAACTTGAGCTAGAAACTTCTAATCTAGTTTGCTTGGCATAACCAATACTTATGTATCTGCATGCCTTTCACCCTATAGTTTTGCTGCTTTAATTCAACCATCTTTAACTCAAATGACAAAAAACTAAAAATTGTCCACTTCTACTTTTAGGTGAAGTTATAGTAGAAAGTTTAGAATGATAGCTCACATGACTTTTTGCATAGGCATGTGCAAAAATTTTGGTCAAAATTGAGGAGTTTTGTTGAATAACTTTGAGCATGTGACTTATATTTTGACCAAATTTGACACCTAATTGTAGGTTGTAAAGATCTATTAGTGTACCAAATTTGAAAAAAATCCATGAAAGTTGAGTATATTTTACTATC
>NW_013811590.1:0-495 GCF_000517525.1 Limulus polyphemus
TGATAACATGAAAGAAACTACTTCCTTACAAATTTATTCCTGTTGTTGAGGTTTCATTATACTTAATTAAAAATTGGCCAAACAATTTGTATTTGACAGTTTCCTAATTTTTATGCTTGGTATCAAAGGTACTGCTTTAAGGAATTTTGTAATCCTATAATTACTGTCTCAAGACTCTTGCAACAATAATGTTTATACTTACACATTTTATTATTAGTACTATTTATATTATTGCTTTTTTCTTCTCAATCTTGGAAGATTGGAACATAAAAAAAAACCAAGCTATCTGAATCTTCCCTTGGTCAGCCAACCTTTTGAGCAATACCTAAGTCGAGTTTAGTGTGAAGAAAATCAGATATCAGGCAGGCTTGGGCAAAATATTGTTAATACCCATTGGGCTTGGGCCAGATAACTGCCGGGCCAGGTAAAAAAATGTTGACTTGTGCAGACCTCTAGCTTAAACTATATAGAAGTGTTTTTGTTTTACTTTAGAGT
>NW_013811591.1:0-496 GCF_000517525.1 Limulus polyphemus
GATTTTAACATTAAAGTATACCGTAAACCCTGACAAATCAGGCCTGGTGGTTAGGGTGCTCGATTCGCAATCTGCGGTTCGCGGGTTCGAATCCCAGTCTCACCAAACATGCTCGCCCTTTCAGCCGTGGGTGCATTATAATGTGACGGTCAATCCCACTATTCGTTGGTAAAAGAGTAGCCCAAGAGTTGGCGATGGGTGGTGATGACTAGCTGCCTTCCCTCTAGTCTTACACTGCTAAATTAGGGACGGCTAGCGCAGATAGCCCTCGTGTAGCTTTTCGCGAAATCCAAAACAAACTGATAAATCAGCACACTCGGTGGAATAACATATCCAGAAACTTGCATGAATCTACACTATAGTGTTACAACTATGTAGTAAAAACAGTCCGAACAAAGAAATAGTTTATTTCTAAAGCTAGAAAAAAAAACAAAAGAAAACAAAAAAAACCTGCCATTTTCCAAAACCAGAAATGATAATATATATATATATATAT
>NW_013811592.1:0-495 GCF_000517525.1 Limulus polyphemus
CTGATTGAGGTGTTTAAGATTGTAAGAGGAATTGATAATGTTGATGCATTATCTTTTTTCATATTTAACAGTGAGAATAGTAGGACTAGGGGACACAAATATAAATTTTGGCAAGGTAAGAGTCATCTTCAGCTAAGACAGTTTTATTTTTCTAACAGGGTGGTTGGGGTTTGGAATGTGTTGCCTTCACATGTTGTGGAGACAGTAAATTTAAGTGAGTTTAAGAGAAAGCTTGATAAGTATTGTTACGACAGTGGGGGTCACGTGACTCAAGTAACACGTCATATTCTCGAAGGTTCGTGAATGCTCGAGCGTTTACTAGATTTCGCTATTCTTGTATATATAAGACCGGTAAGAAGTGACGGCAACAGTGTAATTGAACTGCCGACAGAGATAGATACGGACAGTTGAGTCGAGCACGTGAGACGTTCGTTGTGAACTACAGCGTTTGTTATAGCGCGACTGTGGAAATTAAGTGTATTGCAAAGTTGTATT
>NW_013811593.1:0-497 GCF_000517525.1 Limulus polyphemus
AGCTTAGTCTCTATCTGTTATCACGACTTGAAATAATAATAAGCAACCAAAAAACATGAAATACTTAGTTTTCTCGATATTAAATGCTGATCGGGTTTCATAAAGTACTTTTCTGAATAACATGATGCAATTAAAAACTAAACTAAAATAATATTATTGTTTTTTGGAAGTTAAATAACTACGCCACTTCTTTGTAACAATAATTTACATTTATATAAGATGCGTTTCATAAATATTATTTCGTCTCTGGTTGTTTGTTAATTTCCGGTATAAATTCTTCCCGAGGAACTTCAGCGATACAAGTCCTTTCTTAAATAAAACTAGTTTATTCTTTCTCAATACAACTTTGCAATACACAGAATTCCTACAGTCAATACGTTTGCAATCTCAATAACAAAACACACACTTTATATTACCGTCACTACCGCTCACTTGACTCAATTATCTGTCTCTATATCTATCTATCTGCAATTGTCTCCGCTTTATTTGCCGGGCAT
>NW_013811594.1:0-495 GCF_000517525.1 Limulus polyphemus
CGAGAAAATAAACAGGAAGAAAGTCTCCAACAGTTGCAGGAAAGTCAGCAGCAACTGCAGGAAAGTCAACAACAGTGGCAAGAAGTACAAATGGAAAACATCAGTAAATTTAAAAGCGAATTAGATACGTTAAAGAAAGATTTGTTGTGTGTTACATAAGTATACATTGACCATCGACTTAATCAGCCCCAGACAATGGCAAGCCCCTTACAGAGCCCACAGCTAAACCCTAATGCAGACATATTCAGTCCCGTTAGAAGTCACATCTCAGATATGAATGTCAGTAATAGGAGTGATCCAGTGCAAAGGAAGCCACAGGAATTCGATGGGAAGGCACCGTGGGAAGCATATAGAGCACAACTCGAGCTACTGGCAGAGATGAATGGATGGACAGAGGAACAGAAAGCTGTATATCTGGCAACGAGCTTGAAGGGACAACCACTGGAAATACTTGGACAGTTGACAGCAGCCGACAGACACACTATAGAACACTGG
>NW_013811595.1:0-495 GCF_000517525.1 Limulus polyphemus
TAAGACTGATTTGTTTTAGTGATTATAGTAAGGCAGTAAATAATTTTTATTTAATTAAACAATACACCAAAGAATATAAACTAATAACATGCAAAAAAGTAGAAAAATTCACTTCATTCTCAAAATTTTCCTGGATTTTTAACAATGCGACAAGAGCCGTTACAAATTCTTCTAAGCTAGTCATTAACTTTCCCATGGGAATGAATCTTGTACCGTGAGTGAAATTAACAATATTCTGTTCAGAATACAACGTTATACATAGGTCATTTGATAGATTAAAATCTTGACTTTCTATTGGTTATAGGTAATATATAATGAAACGTACGAGAACTATAAACGGATTGTTAAAAAGAGGATGTGACAATTGGGTGTGGCAGGAGAAGTCTGATTTTCTATTGAATAGTTCTGTAACCAAACAAAATTGAAGTTTATAAAAATTATGGTCTGATTCAACAATAACGGTTTTATAGAGTGTATTTTACGTTTAATTTTGTA
>NW_013811596.1:0-493 GCF_000517525.1 Limulus polyphemus
GTTGTCCCACGTTTACTGAACTGGAGATAATCTAGTATCTGCTGCAATTCCATATTTACTGAAACTGGAGATAATTTAGTATCTGCTGCAATTCCATATTTACTGAAACTGGAGATAATCTAGTATCTGCTGCAATTCCATATTTACTGAAACTGGAGATAATCTAGTATCTGCTGCAATTCCATATTTACTGAAACTGGAGACAATCTAGTATCTGCTGTTGTCCCATATTTATTGAAACTAGAGATAATCTAGTATCTGCTGCAATCCCATATTTACTGAAACTGGAGATAATCTAGTATCTGCTGCAATCCCAAGTTTAATGAATTCGTAGATAATCCAATATCTTTGGTCAATAAATACAATGTGGACCGCAAAAATGCAAAACGAAAACGTACCAGATCACCTGATACGTTTGTTTATTTGTTTGTAATTAAGAACAAAGCTACACAATGGGCTATCCCTGATCTGCCCACCATGGGTATCGAAACCC
>NW_013811597.1:0-496 GCF_000517525.1 Limulus polyphemus
CAAAGTCCTTCACAAACTTCCGGTAATAGGTACAGAGTCCCAAGACATTTTTTAACTCTCTCACATTGTCTGGTGTTGGCCAATCACCTAGTCAGGATCATTTCACACACCATGCTCACTTACAATGTGACCCAAGTAAAGCACCTCTTTCTGGAACAAGTTGCATTTCTTGGGATGAAGTTTGAGGTGTGCTGCTTTCAAATGCTTGAATACTTCCTCTAGCCGGGATACTTCCTCATCAAATGTTGCTGCAAACATAATGACATCATCCAAGTACACTAGGGCTATCCCCCATTGTAAGCCTTCCAGTACGTTTTTCATCAGCCTCTCAAATGTTGCTGGAGCATTGCTAAGTCCGAATGGCATCACACAGTATTGCCAGAGACCTTGGCCATAACTAAATGCAGTCTTAAGTTTATCTGCTTCAGCCATTTTCACTTCATGGAAACCCGACTTTAAGTCCAGAATTGAAAACCACCTGACTCCACTTAGGGAA
>NW_013811598.1:0-497 GCF_000517525.1 Limulus polyphemus
ATATCAGTTAGACGCAATAACAACAGAAGTGTGGGTCTTACTACAAAGCAAAGATTGTAAGAAGGAAAAATATAAAATTATTTTGTGGTACTAATAGTATTACGTACAAATCACACAAGTTTTTCATTCTAAATACTGAATCATATTATTATTATTATTATGAACTAAATACAAAATAATGCTAAATTATTGAGATTAAAACTACAAATTTAAATTCAAAAGAATATAAGAAATCACAAACTCTTTCAGTTCAAAGTCCTAAGTCTAATTCATGTAAAGACTTTGCACTCACCACTCGGTAACTCTTAACCCTAACAATCGTGGATCAACTTCTTTCCTAAAAAATATATCTATTTTGAGCTAATTTTTCAATATAATGAATAATATAAACAGATATACCATGCAGCATTACTTAAGCTGCTATATAAGAAAAATAAAAGTCACGTATATCCCATGCAGTTTTTTCCAGAAGCAACTTTTCTAACGCTTACAGAAAA
>NW_013811599.1:0-497 GCF_000517525.1 Limulus polyphemus
ATCTTGATACAGGTGTTGTAGGTGGTTTGATACCACTAAATATCTTTATACAGATGGTTAAAGGTGGTTTGATACCAAACAATGTTTATAGTCCCTAACTATCTTTATACAGATGTTGTAGGTGGTTTGATCCAAACAATGTTTATAGTCAATAATATCTTTATACAGATGTTGTAGGTAGTTTGATACCAAACAATGTTTATAGTCACTAAATATCTTGATACAGATGTTGTAGAAGGTTTGATACCACTAAATATCTTGAAACAGATGGAATTGGTGTTTTGATACAAAACAATGTTTATAGTCAATAATATCTTTATACAGATGTTGTAGGTAGTTTGATACCAAACAATGTTAATACTCACTAAATACCTCGATACAGATGTTGTAGAAGGTTTGATACCACTAATTATCTTGAAACAGATGGAATTGGTGGTTTGATACCAAACAATGTTTATTTTCACTAAATATCTTTATACAGATGTTGTAGGTGTTTT
>NW_013811600.1:0-496 GCF_000517525.1 Limulus polyphemus
AGCATCACTTTCTGCGGACGGAGTCCAGGTTTTGGGGTGGGAAGTGGTTTTTGTCTAAGACTGAGTCATTGTTTTTGACGTTTAATATTTGCATAGAGAATCCATTTCTTCATCACCGGTGTCAATTCCTTCCAAAAAAGGAGAGAGTTTGTGAGGCACCCAAATACCTTCTTTATGGAGTTTTCCCATATTCCTTATATGTTACGTATTGTTTCATGAGAGACATGCAATGTCAGAGCCATTTCACGAGTGTGTTGCCTTGGGTTAGACTCTAAAGCATCTAAAGAGTATCAATATCAATTCCAACATGTCGGCCCCTGCCATCACGAAATTTTCTGAACCATCGTTGACACTTACGAACGTTCAAAACATTTCCATAGACTTCTTTGAAATTCTTTGTAGCTACAGAGGCGTTGTTTCCCATCTTGTATTCAAACAGCATTACATACCGAATGTGTGTCTCGTCGTGTGTCATCACTATAAGGGATTAGAGTAC
>NW_013811601.1:0-494 GCF_000517525.1 Limulus polyphemus
AAGTGAATGCTAACGAAATTTGGCAGGTTATCAGTAAACATTACAATGTTTTCATATGCAAAATATGTAATTTTTTTATTAAGTTGTAAGGTTTGTAAAGCAATGTTTCACTTATGCCTTTTTTTTTCTTTTCACATCTTGCCTATCTATCATGCAAAATCATTTTCAATTTAAGATTAAAAATATTTTTATGCATCAGAAAATTTTGAAATTTCACAAGCAAAATCTTTATAATGTCCAGATAGTTATCTTTGTTAAGAAAAAACTTTATACTTTATCTGTTATTTTCAGTAATTAATCTCTGTACAGGTTCGGTAAATTTGATCGATCTTACAACAACCATAAAAAATTATGAAATAAACATAAATTATGCCTCTTTCATTCTTGAATGAACACAAATTATCTGAGGGTCGCGGGTTCGAATCCGCATCCCACCAAACATGCTCGCCCTTTCAGCCGTGGGGGGGTTATAATGTGACGGTCAATCCCACTAT
>NW_013811602.1:0-497 GCF_000517525.1 Limulus polyphemus
GTCTTTTTAGTCAAAAATATACAAAGGTTTGTTCATTTACTTTAGACAAATTATTCTTCTCTACTCTGTTGTTATAATATAATCTGCAATAATTTCACTTAAAAAAAGCACCACAATATGGTCTTTATGGCTAAACTCACAAACACACAATCTAGCTCTACTCTCTATCTAACTAACTAACTGTTTATCTATGTCTTACTTGAACTACCTTGTGTACACGTATTTATAGACTGACATAGGCCTAGAACATTCTACACACTATGTAATAATATGATGGAATAATACTAAATTGAAACAATGAGAAAAACTTAAAAGTTTCTAGTAACATGATGCAATTATACAAGTGCCAATTCAAAATACCTGAACTACACAACATATGATCTGTACATAGTTATATAAAGAAACCTGCGATAAACTATCACTTTTAAAATTAATTAAATCTAACACTCATGCTATAATTAAATCGTAGTATCGGTACAGACTTTATAGTAACCTTT
>NW_013811603.1:0-497 GCF_000517525.1 Limulus polyphemus
ACTACAGCAAAGCTGATGTTTGGTCGGGAACTTTGGTTGCCAGTGGACCTGATAACAGGATGCCCACCTTACGGAGAGTTGTCTGAAAATGTGTCAGAGTTCATGAAAGTGTTATCTGAAAGGATGGATAATATTCATCATCAACTGTGTTCAAATTTGAGAACATATGGTGATTCCATGAAGCTATATTATGATAAGAGATCTACTGAAGTCAGCTTTGTACCAGGAGACAAGGTGTGGTTGTATAATCCCAGGAAGATCAAAGGGAAGTCTCCTAAGTTGTCTTCTCCATGGGAAGGCCCATATGATATAGTGGATCGTCTCTCAGACGTGACTTTCCGAATAAAATGTGGTCCGCGAGGTAAGCCAAAGGTGGTGCATGCCAACAGGCTTTGGTGTTATCATGGTCCAGGACATTTCAGTTGGAACGAAGTGAACAACGGAACAAATGACACTGCTGAAGATGTGTCACCTGAAAAAGCCACTGCTGAAGAAGA
>NW_013811604.1:0-494 GCF_000517525.1 Limulus polyphemus
TGGACGGAGGTTATATTTTCACCCCTGCGTGGTGTGTGTTTGTCAGCAAGATTTGTCAAAACCGGCTGAATGAATGTGGACCAAAGTTGGTATACTATAACCCAACTTAGAAGTGATCAGTTTTTGGAGGGTAAAGGTCACTAACCCCCCCCCCCCAATTCCTATCTGTTAACATGGGGACCGATTTTTTACATACTATTTTTGCTCTATAACTCAGTCAAAAGTTTTTGGATATTGATTAAACTTGGTGGACATATGTAAAATGTTATTCCTCATTGTCCTGCCAAAAATGATCCGTTTCCGTTGATAATGACTGACATACGGAGACATTTTCGTATTTTTTGAGAACTGAATATGATCAACGCTAGATGGCGGGGGTATGTGCTCTATGGAGTGCCCTCTAGTTATTACTGCTACGTTTAATGTCTCGCACATTCGGAAACACTATCGCGTACCTTCAGATATATATATATATATATATATACACACTGAGT
>NW_013811605.1:0-497 GCF_000517525.1 Limulus polyphemus
GACCTTCCAATCTTCAAGTCCGCTGGTCTGGATGGGTCTTCCACTGCTTCTACAAGCATTGGGCTTCCATGGGGATGTTCTTTTATCCTACCCCAAATTATCTTCTCTGACATAGGGGGTATTGTAGTTGATTTAAGTGCTGTGACATGCAGATCAACGGATGTAGCAACACTTACTGGAGTCTGGACTTTGTTGTTTCCAATCGTCATTTTATCAAAATCAATTACAAACTTCCTCGGCAGTACATAGTCCAATCCTAATATGCATTCGTCTTCAATGTCAGCCAAGTATACCTTCTGTCTGTCCTTTATACCAATGAGCTCAATAGTCACCCACACTGGTCCCCACAATCTTGTAGAATGTCCTGTCACACCATAAAGCTTCTGTATGGCTTCTGGCACACCTTCATGATCTAACACCTTGATACTCACAAGGGTTTGCTGAGACACAGAGTCTATGACAAAGTTGCACCTTTGGCCATCCAGCTTTCCTGTCAC
>NW_013811606.1:0-497 GCF_000517525.1 Limulus polyphemus
AAATTTGAAGCTAAAAACGTCTCCAATAGTTTGTTTACTAGTGTTGTAAGTAAACAAATCTGAAGCTAAAAACGTCTCCAATAGTTTGTTTACTAGTGTTGTAAGTAAACAAATCTGAAGCTAAAAACGTCTCCAATAGTTTGTTTACTAGTGTTGTAAGTAAACAAATCTGAAGCTAAAAACGTCTCCAATAGTTTGTTTTACAAGTGTTGTAAATAAACAAATCTGAAGCTAAAAACTTCTCCAATAGTTTGGTTTACTAGTGATGTAAATAAACAAATCTGAAGCTAAAAACGTCTCCAATAGTTTGTTTTACTAGTGTTGTAAATAAACAAATCTGAAGCTAAAAACTTCTCCAATAGTTTGTTTTACTAGTGATGTAAATAAACAAATCTGAAGCTAAAAACGTCTCCAATAGTTTGTTTTACTAGTGTTGTAAATAAACAAACCTGAAGCTAAAAACGTCTCCAATAGTTTGTTTTACTAGTGTTGTAAGT
>NW_013811607.1:0-942 GCF_000517525.1 Limulus polyphemus
ATGCAGAGCCTAAATTTCCACATTATCAAGATTTCATTAACTGTGTTTGAAAACGTACTCTCTAACGATTACATCACATTACATGTATGATGATAAATTGCATTAACTACACAAGAGGTATTTGAATGAAATACAATGTAAAATTTGTAATAACCATAGCAGGTGAAATCATTTCTGAGTGTGTGATATCTCACTATAGTAAACAAAGATGAAATATTTTAAGAACAGAACAAATATTAATACATTTGATGTTTTATTAGGTATATTTAGGCTACAACATTGGGGAAAAATGTTGTTTCTGTGTTTATTTGTATACTGTTTGTTGTCATGAAAATATCCAAGAATCATTGTTGCCTATATTATTTTCTTTATTGCAGGACCAAATTCTTTACCATAGTTTTAAAGCTTTTCTTAGTGAATACTACTACAGATTTACCATTAAAATATTTACAGTATTTATTACATGTACTCATGAATTCAGGTCATGCTGCTTTCTACTCACTTAAAAGAACATTTTACTTGCATAATGCAAAAACAGGGGAGTACACTACTCTAAGGGAAATACCAAGGGAAAATCTAGTGTGTGTGTGTATATACAGTAGTCTGTCTGTTTATAACTCTTGAAAATAAGGTACTTTGAAATTATAACTTAAAACAGTCAATTTTCAAAATTAAAGTCTCTGTTAATTGAACCCTAATTTAATGTCAAGATCTTTGTAGAAAAAGTTTTAGTTCATTATTCAATAGAGTATTTTATTATGCATGATACAATCCTATGAACTCACACTCAAAAAGTCAGTTTCCTATTAGTTTCTTTCCCAATATTAAACCAAATACAAACTAGACTTCTATAAGCAGATCATCAGAAAATAGTTTGATTCAAAATGTCTGAACAAGTGAAGACTAGCCACCTACCTAATATAACATATATAGTAGTAAGAT
>NW_013811608.1:0-509 GCF_000517525.1 Limulus polyphemus
CAGTGTTGAAAAAAAAAAAAAATGTTATATCACCAGTGTTGACTACTTTATATTACAACATTATACCAACAATGTTGACTACTTTATATTACAATGCTATATCACCAGTGTTGACTACTTTATATTACAATGTTATATCACCAGTGTTGACTACTTTATATTACAACATTATACCAACAATGTTGACTACTTTATATTACAATGTTATATCACCAGTGTTGACTACTTTATATTACAATGTTATATCACCAGTGTTGACTACTTTATATTACAATGTTATATCACCAGTGTTGACTACTTTATATTACAACGTTATATCACCAGTGATGACTACTTTATATTACAATGTTATATCACCAGTGTTGACTACTTTATATTACAACATTATACCAACAGTGTTGACTACTTTATATTACAATGTTATATCACCAGTGTTGACTACTTTATATTACAACATTATACCAACAATTTTGACTACTTTATATTACAATGTTATATCACCAGTGTTG
>NW_013811609.1:0-497 GCF_000517525.1 Limulus polyphemus
ATATTTTCACCAAATACAATAATGTCCGGTTTTATCCCTTGACGAATAAGATAATTTAAGATAAAGTGCCGGTCAAAACCTTTCATATTATCAGTTATAGCTGTATAATCCTTATGTTCTTTCAAAAATAAGAATTTACAAAATTCGTTACATTAATTGTAACCTTTAAATACTGTTTCCTTACTGTTAAAATAATGGACCACAAAATAGTTTACCTCATGTATTCTGGTTTCCTGAACAGTATCAAAATAAAAAACTAGGTAATTATTCAATGATTCTTTGAGTTCTTTATCCTGGAGAAAAACATAAATGGTTATTTAAAACATATGAATTATATCCTACACTTCTCATGTCACTACGTCGATGAAACTCTGATTTACATTTTGTTGTTTTTCTTTCAGAAGTGACAAAACAATTTCTATATTAGTAAAGCTGTTCACATGAAGATACTGTTTTTTTTTCTATTTTTTATTTTGTGTCTGTTGTAACAGTTTGGC
>NW_013811610.1:0-494 GCF_000517525.1 Limulus polyphemus
ATGGAGAATAAGATATCTACATTACTGACAAAACAAGTAAAACCAGAATATCCAAAAAACAAGATAGGGATGGAAGTGGACATATCACTTGGTTTGGCTAATGATTATATAGCAGACTAAGGTGTCTCGACTTTACATGGAGAATAAGATATCTACATTACTGACAAAACAAGTAGAACCAGAATATCCAAAAATCAAGATAGGGATGCAAGTGGACATATCACTTGGTCCGGTTAATGATTATATAGCAGACTAAGGTGTCTCGACTTTACATGGAGAATAAGATATGTACATTACTGACAAAACAAGTAGAACCAGAATATCCAAAAATCAAGATAGGGATGGAAGTGGACATATCACTTGGTCCGGTTAATGATTATATAGCAGACTAAGGTGTCTCGACTTTACATGGAGAATGAGATATCTACATTACTGACAAAACAAGTAGAACCAGAATATCCAAAAAACAAGACAGGGATGGAAGTGGACATATC
>NW_013811611.1:0-1473 GCF_000517525.1 Limulus polyphemus
CACATAAAAACCGATATTTTGGATCTCTTTTTTTAATATTTACTTTTAAATTAAGAAATTAACTAATGGATCATACTAAAACTTGAATTATAATCTACAATTTGATACCAAAGTTATTGACTTATATTCATAAAATAGTAGTTCAATAAAATTTTGAATCTGAGTCTTAAACGCGATATGACATGGCCTTTGACCCGTGACCTGTAGCGATACAGCCTGAACCCTTCGTCTTTCCTCCCTAGACATCAAGAACATTTTGTATCATTGTAATGGGATTATATTATTCTAAACATTTAATTATAATTATAACTGGAATTTTCCACTTCCAATGACGCCTAACGTGCATGTCGGCTAAACACAGCGTTTTAAATAACATGTCGTCATGAGTACTAAGCCATTTGATCAGAGCTCAACAGCTGGTCCAAGCACTGAAAAGATAATTTAATCGAACTGATATTCTCACAAAAACAAATTACTTTTGTAAAATATTTAAACTCGTGTAACAATTTACGTGTAAGCTGTCATAGTATATAACAGATATTTATCTTTTCTCTGCAAGAAAAACATAAAATACAATTTCTATACAAACAAGTATATAGATAAACACAAAGTGAAGCTGTCAGAATCACAAATTTATTTTTCAATACCCACAGAAAAACTACAATATATAACAGTGGAAACATGTTTTTAAAAATTCGATCTTAAATACAGCGTAGCTATAGTACTTGTAACATTGTTCTCAATAATTTGAATGGTAAAACAAAATATATAGGTAGTCAATACATATAATTAAGACACTCTTATAGGTAAAGTATTTTCCTTTTCTGTCGGCCAACATTTAATTTGTGTGTTTTTAATGACCTATTGTTATCAACTTCTTTCTCTCCTGCAAAAATATCAAATATCAATTCCATTCGATGGTTTACACTTTGATCCAAATAAGTGCTTTGGTAAATATTGTAAAATAAGCGTTGTATTCTAAACGACGGGTATGTCTCCTTTATCTTTACCATCTTCTCTCTTCTTTCGACATAATGGAGAAGCAAGAATACAGCATACACATAACGCTAGTAATAAAACCAGACCCAGGCTGATTAACATAATTTGCCACCAATTGATAGAACTTCTGGGTTCATCTTCAGAAATTTTTCCGTTTCCTTCAGTTGGTTTATATGACGTAACTTCTTCATCAGTTTTATCAGATGTAGATTGGCTTATTTTAATGTTATCGTCTTTGGTTTCTTCTGTTATGCTTACATCAGTTTTTACATCGCCACTCTCATCAGTAGGTTTCACGCTTGTAGTTTGCTCATACGTTTTATAGTCAGTAGGTATTTCTGACGTACTTATAGTGTACTTAATATTCTTTGTGGTTTTATGTTTTTTGTTTGTAGTGTGTAAGTTCATGTCCGTGGTGTTCTTTGTTGTGGTTTTAGCATACAAATCACTATATGAAGTTTTCTGGGAAATTGA
>NW_013811612.1:0-500 GCF_000517525.1 Limulus polyphemus
CCCAAAATTTTGATAAAAGCTTATGAAATAATAATTGGGAATTTTGATAAATGGATATTCATTTTCAAAGTCTTACATCTAGGGCATCTTTGTACTGAAATATGAGGGAAAAAATTTTTTTTTCAAAATTTGGCCAAAAACATAGGCTATAGCCTTGGCTTTTCTATGAAAATATCATTTTTTTTTTTGCAAAATAAAAAAGTGCTTTTTTACCCAATATTAATAGAGAAATATCGGATAGTGCTTATTTCGTCGGAAAATTCAAATCTGAGACATTATACCATTAAACAAAAATATTATGTCCCGTAAAAAGCTAGAAAAAAATTTAACTTTGGATAACTCAGAGTAAAAAGGATTTAAAAGGTGTTGTTTATTTTATAAGAAGACGTCATGGACTTTTAAATGTTGGTATTGCGTTTGAACAATCTTATTTTTAAAACTATTCTTTGTTTACAATATAATATAAAACACAAAAACAGTAAAACCAAGGCTGATCAAAA
>NW_013811613.1:0-566 GCF_000517525.1 Limulus polyphemus
TGTGCGTGTGTGTGTATATATATATATATATATATAATGAAACCAACACGATGTGACCGTTGAGATTTTGAATTGATTTGGCACAATCTCAAACTTAATTTTCATACTGGAAAATTGTCCTTTATTCAAAATAAATAAATAAGGACATGAATAATTTACTTGAAAGTATCTGAAAAAACAATGCTTGGTGTTATAGTTTTTCGTAACCAGATGTGCAAAACCATAAGCGCCGCCTACGCGGGATCCCCAGCAGCCGCCCCTCGGGATAAGTATACAGCATATAGGTTTAATAAACTTTACACGATTCGTAAGCTGAGGGCCGCGGGTTCAAATCCCCGTCCCATCAAACGTGCTCGCCCTTTCAGCCGTGGGGGCGTTATAATGTGACAGTCAATCCCACTATTCGTTGGTAAAAGAGTAGTCCGTAAATGATGAGGTAGAATAACTTAAAATATGATGGATTGACGAATTGTTTGTTTATTTTTGAATTGAGTTGGCGGTGGGTGGTGATGACTAGCTGCCTTCCATCTAGTCTTACACTGCTAAATTAGGGACGGCTAGCGCAG
>NW_013811614.1:0-497 GCF_000517525.1 Limulus polyphemus
CTCCAACTACTTTCACATAATTCAAAGTGATATATTAACTGTGTAATTTGTTAAGTTAGGTCTAGAAATTTTAATATAGCAAGGTAACAAAAAATAGGTAAAAATCATCAGTAGATTTATAAATGCTTCAATACCTAATGGTGTAAATCTGCTCCCTGGGCTAGGGTATGGAAGTTACTGGTAGACTGTGGAACTACTTTCAGATAATTCAAAGTGATATATTAAATGTGAAGGTCCTGTGCATGTCTGCATATTGTTTTTTTCTCTCTCTCTGCTAAATTAAAGTGATTTCAATGACATGTTTTATCACACATGCATAGGTGTCAGAAGCACTTTGAATCTGTAGGGACACCTTTAGCACTTTTACTGATTTGTGAAAAAAGAAATGGTAACTTAAATTGAACCAATAAAAATGCTGGCAATTACAACTCACCTTACATTTTTAGGCTGTACATGCTGTTTTAACACCTTTATTTTTTGAAGAGGACAGTTTATTA
>NW_013811615.1:0-498 GCF_000517525.1 Limulus polyphemus
CCTATAATCTAAGTTGATATGGTATGATATATCATATGACAAAACCTTGATTTCAGTACAGGCTGATGTGTCAGTACTTGTTTGATATATAACAAAACCTTGATTTCAGTACAGGCTGATGTGTCAGTACTTGTTTGATATTTGACAAAAACCTTGATTTCAGTACAGGCTGATGTGTCAGTACTTGTTTGATATATGACAAAACCTTGATTTCAGTACAGTCTGATGTGTCAGTACTTGTTTGATATTTGACAAAACCTTGATTTCAGTACTTGTTTGATATATGACAAAACCTTAATTTCAGTACAGGCTGATGTGTCAGTACTTGTTTGATATTTGACAAAACCTTGATTTCAGTACTGGCTGATGTGTCAGTAATTGATTGATATTTGACAAAACCTTGATTTCAGTACAGGCTGATGTGTCAGTACTTGTTTGATATATGACAAAACCTTGATTTCAATACAGGCTGATGTGTCAGTACTTGTTTGATATATG
>NW_013811616.1:0-783 GCF_000517525.1 Limulus polyphemus
CAATCTATCTATATCTCTTTAATCTATCTGCCTATGTCGCAGGCTTTCTTTGCCAGTCTTATATACTAAAAAAAGAGGGCGGCTAGCAAGCAATGGGACATTCGCGGGGTTCCTCGATAAGTCATGATCCTTCTAGAAACTCCAGCACGAATGCTCCCAGGGTCGCGTGACTTCCGCTGTCATAACAATATGCTACCAAAATTATTTTTAATTAACTTGTTATTGCATAATTTAATGCTGTATGTATTGTTCTAGCAAGGTTCTTCTGCTGGCGGGTTAAATTATCTAGTGAAAATCATTTAAGGTCCAGTCCACCTAACCATAATAAATTACTTCATTTCCTCCTTTAATGTTTCTGAAAAATCGAACATTTCCGTAAATTGTTTTAGGCCTACGCTAAAAATGGCATTAGCTAGCTTGTACAAAGTATTCGTAATAGCTGATTCACTCTTTATATTGAAATCACTTTAAACTTTCTAACTAGTCTAGCAACATGGTTATTTATAAGCTACGTTCGAATATACTAGACAAAACATGACGTTATATCCTTCGAACTTTCTAGGCGTTCTACGCCCTCTAGCCTTCAAATTACAGCATTAAAAGTATTGTTCACAACGCTATATTTCAGAAGTGAATAATAAACTGGCTTAGAAAAATGTGTTTAATAATATTTATTACGTGGATACTTCAAATGAAACCTAAAAGTATCTTCGGTATTTTAAATACATTTTTTAAAAACTGCAAGGAACGACAAAAAAAAAAAAGAAAGAGAGAGAGAGAGAG
>NW_013811617.1:0-497 GCF_000517525.1 Limulus polyphemus
ACCGTGCAACGCCGGCTAACTCAGCTAGTAGATAATATTATGAAACGTTGTTTATAGTTTTTCAATACTACTTAGTCTATTCCAAAATGGGAATCAAAAGTGTTTGTTACTATAGCTCAAAAGTTTGTGTCATTCATAAGAATCGTCTAATATTTTGCCAATAACAGTTTCTACATGAGGCGATATAAAAACTGGATGTTGATAAAGAAACGTTGGTGATCATAGCTGATATTTTCTTTAATTGTTTACATATTCCTTCTTTGAACATAAGATGGTAATTTTCAGACGCTTCTAGAAATGTATTATCTATTTGATAAGTTAAGAAAAAAAGAATTGTTTTGCTGTTTATAAAAATTACATCACTGCTCTAGTCAGTAATCTAATGAGATTGCTGAATTAGTCTTCACTCGAGTTCGCCTGTTTTTCGATATCAGAATTACATCACTGCTCTAGTCAGTAATTTAATGAGATTGCTGAATTAGTCTTCACTCGAGTTC
>NW_013811618.1:0-486 GCF_000517525.1 Limulus polyphemus
AATAGATAGGAGAAAAAATTAAGAAAAAATACTTGGAAGTTCAGTTATCTCTATAGATGGATAAAATGTACTTGGAAGTTCAGTTATCTCTCAATAGCTGGAGAAAAATACATGGAAGTTCAGTTATCTCTCAATAGATGGGGAAAAATTAAGAAAAATACTTGGAAGTTCAGTTATCTCTCAATAGATGGATTAAAAAATCAAGAAAGAAATACCTGGAAGTTCAAGTATCTCTCAATATATGAGACTGTACTGAACTATTATTAAGAACCTTTACTTAAAATACAGTAGAAGTAAGTACTGTCACTACCTTATATTTACACAACAAACACGTCCTGATGCTCGTCCAGTAACTATCAATTTAAATCCCTTTGTGTTTATTCCAGAATGAAAGATGCATAATTTATATTTATTTCATAATTTTTTATGGTGGTTGCAAGATCGTTCAAATTTTCAAGTTCTCTTAGGAAACGTTTGGTAACTATT
>NW_013811619.1:0-1178 GCF_000517525.1 Limulus polyphemus
AAGAAGCAGCACGTTGTAGTGGTGATAGCTCAAAATATGACTCCCATTGTATAAATCATGCTTTTAATAAAAGTAGTGTTCACCAAACAAAACTTTTCGTACTTGTCAAATTATCTTTGCTTTCATGAATGATTTGATGGAAAAAAGTTATTACAGATCATTATCATATGCTTGATGATATTGAACAAAATCAACGGGTGGAAATTTTAAAGTTAAAGTAAACGATGCTTCGTGAGAAATAGTATGATACGGTGGACTGTTTAATGGATTACAAGGTGACGTTCATCCCATTATATTGACGTGAGAAAAGTATAGAGCATATTGGAAAACGCGGATTGAGTTGGCATGGTACAATGGTTCAAATGCTTCCAACTTTGAATCCAGAAACAGATATTGCAACAGGCTGACTTTGATCAAATATATTATGATCATGTAACTAGTAGAGATTCGAAGCATGATTATTTTAGTGTACTCTCAGTTTTGGAACCTTTGCTTATACAGCTGCATAGAGATTATTCGCATATCAAGCAGGTCATTATCCAAAGTGATAAAATAAGCTCGTGCATTTGATACGCCTTTGCAGTTGGAATATGACAATACGAAACATGTCCAATAAACATTGTGCAGTATATCCATACAGATACGCAGGTTGGTAAGAGTTTGATTGATGCTCATTTTGCTTATGCAATGGCCCATGTTTTTAGATATGTGAACATGGGAAATAATGTTACATTTCCAACGCAGTTATTTACAGGTTTAGGAAATGATGTCCCAATGTTGTATACGCTCAATTGTTAACACCAAGCAGTTTTCGATTATGCCTAGGAAAAGATTTCTTGAAGAACTTGATACTTTTTCTGTAGCTTTCACAACATCTGGTTGCAATTGAACCACTGCAAATGATGGGAAGCTAGAGTATTGTTTGACATGAGCCTTTCCATCTTCATAAAAAAATATATCGAGGTTCGATTTGATCTTGGAGCTCATCCTTTCGTTCGATTTCATCTTTATGTTGAACTTCCATTTCAGATCCGTTTTCTGCAACGTTTTGAGTTTCCGGAAGTTCAGAATACTGATGCTGACAGTATAACAGTCCCTAATGGGCAATGCATCCATAAGCCAAGCTTGTTCTTGATATGCAAGGAATATGTGGAGAAAAGGAGGATAAAGACCTTGAA
>NW_013811620.1:0-496 GCF_000517525.1 Limulus polyphemus
ATCCCTAAAACCTCCTAAATGCATTTCAAACGTTTTTTTTTCAGTAAAACCTTATCTGTTATTTTCTCTACCCTATCTCAAAATGGGATTGGTCAATTTGACCAACCTCATAGCAACCAAAGAAAAAAATAAATCAAAATAACCTAAATTAACCTTTTGTATTTCTAGAATAACTTCAAATTGTAACATGAAACTACATTCGTTTATCCTAAGTAGCTCTAAGTTCGTAACATTATACATCTATTTATAATTAAATTTTATTGTTTTATTGCCCGTTGAACCGTGTCTAACTGCTATCCATGCCATTATAAGTTGTAAATCACTCGGGGAATGTGCAGCTGATGTTACGCTATCAAATTACATTACCCACAAGCTGCTCCCATGCATGCCTCTGAACCATTTTAATTATATTATTATTATTATTATTACTTATTTTACCTAATCTAGTCTTAAATAACTTAAAAATACCCATATTTTTATATTTTAGTTACTTTTA
>NW_013811621.1:0-736 GCF_000517525.1 Limulus polyphemus
AAAGATGAGTATGGTGGTTATAAATTCGGTAACTAGAGTGACACTTAAGTGTTCATGGAGTAGTTGTTCAAAGTAAGGCTAAAGATGGGTTTGGTGTTTATAAATTCGGTAACTAGAGTGACACCTAGGTGTTCGTGAAGCTGTTGTACCAAGTAAGGCAAAAGATGAGTATGGTGGTTATAAATTCGGTAACTAAAGTTAAACCTAAGAGTTCGTTGAGTTGTTGTACCAAATAACGCTAAAAATTAGTATGGTGGTTATAAATTCGGAAACTAGAGTGACACCTTATTGTTTATGGAGTAATTGTACCAAGGAAGGCTAAAGATAAGTTTAGTGGTTATAAATTCTGGAACTAGAGATAACCTTAGTGTTCATGAAGTAGTTGTTCCAAGTAAGGCTAAAGATGAATACGGTGGTTATAAATTCAGAAACAAGAGTTAACCCCAAGTGTTCGTGGAGTTGTTGTACCAAATAACGCTAAAGATGAGTATGGTGGCAACTACTCCATAAACACTTAGGTGTCACTCTAGTTACCGAATTTATATTACAGAATTTATAACCACCAAACTCATCTTTAGCATTACTTGGTACCTAGAGAAATTCGGAAACTAGAGTTACACCTACATGTTCGTGGAGTAGTTGTACAAAGTAAGGCTAAAGATGAGTATGGTGGTTATATATTCTGTAAATAGAGCTACACCTAGGTTTCATGGAGTAGTTGTACCAAGTAAGGCTA
>NW_013811622.1:0-496 GCF_000517525.1 Limulus polyphemus
CTTTTTCCTCCAACAACTGTTGTAATCTCTCTTCTTGTTTATTTTGTTGTTCGAGCTGCCACTGTTGCAGGTTTTCCCCCACTGTCGTTACATTATTATAATCATGATACTCTGTTTTTGTCTGTTCCGAAAATAGACGCGCATTATGAGTTTGTTTTTTGATAGTACGGTATAATTTAGCCTTAATTAAACTAAATCAAAAAACGTACACAAGTTACAGTGTTAATTTATCTTTTTATCCAATATAGGTTGTACTTAAAAAGCCAAAGACAAGTGGTCTTGCAGATTTCGTTATCCTGTATTCGAGTACTGTTACAATAAAGATACTAATTTGATCGCAAATGGTTTGCGGATCTTTTGTAGTTATACATCAAAATTTAAGTTTATGTCTGATATTTTATATATACATATAAACA
Organism: Limulus polyphemus; assembly: GCF_000517525.1. Classification (NCBI taxonomy): domain Eukaryota; kingdom Metazoa; phylum Arthropoda; class Merostomata; order Xiphosura; family Limulidae; genus Limulus; species Limulus polyphemus. Next base: position 417 of record NW_013811622.1, read on the forward strand.
GATTTAAATGAAATATATATTTGTTTGGTGGTATAAAACGCACCTTACGTGACACAAGGACTAAGTGGCCAGGCCAAGGC
>NW_013811623.1:0-1067 GCF_000517525.1 Limulus polyphemus
AATATATCTTCCTTGTGTAAAAGACAGGAAATCATAGTTTGAGGTATTTAATTCATTTTGAAATTTACTAATCTTTTCCAGTTGTGTGTATTGGTTTTCTCTCAACTGTTGGAGTCTTTCTTCCTGTTTCTTTTCTTGTTCGAGTTGCCACTGGTGCTGGTTTTCCTGCCACTGCTGTAGTCTCTCTGCTTGTTCCTTTTCTTTCTCCTCCAACCACTGCTGTGGTCTCTCTTCTTGTTCATTTTCTTTCTACTCCAACCACTGCTGTGGTCTCTCTTCTTGTTTATTTTCTATTTCCTCCAACAACTGCTGTAATCTCTCTTCTTGTTCTTCTTCTTTCTTTTCTTGTTTATTCTCTCATTCTTCTTGTTTCTTTTGCTGTTCTTGTATTGCTGCCATCAAATATCCTAAGCTGTAGTTTGATTTGACACTACTCGTTTCCATCTTCTTTCTTTTGAGTCCCACTCCCTGACACCAATTTGTTGCATATCTGCTTGAATTATAGCGTGTGATTATAAAAGTAGTTAACTTTAAAGTGACTGTGGGAAATCTTTGTATTGCAAAGGTGTATCGAGAAAGAATAAACTAGTTTTAATTAAGAAAGGACTTGAATTGCTGAAGTTTCTCGGAGAGAATTCTTATGGGAAATTATCAAACACAACGATTCACGCACTTTGCTTACAGTGCCTACTGCTCACTTGACTCAATTATCTATTTCTATCTATCTGCCATCTTTCTCTGCTTTATTTGCCGGGCTTATATACAAAAATAGAGGGAGCCTGGAAAAGACTAGAGTTGCCAGGAACAGTCATGATTCTTCTAGAAACTCCAGTGCACATGATTCAAGCTTCGCGTGACTTCCGCTGTCGTAACAATATTTTAGGCCCTTGTTTAAAATTTCTTCTTCCGTTGGTGTTAGGGTTGTTGTTCATAACTTATCTATAAAACTGGATAAACCAAAGAGACAAAATTGAAACTAGACATACTAAAAAAATATCTGAATTAATCAACGAAATGAATCAGATAGACTATAAAAACAACAACATAAAAAACAAAGCCACTAAAAT
>NW_013811624.1:0-526 GCF_000517525.1 Limulus polyphemus
TGATAGAAGGTTAAGATACTCAAGCACATGTAAAGATATTGTTGATTATAAAATCTAAAGATATAGGTCAGGCGATACCTCATAGTTACAACTTATTTTCTATTAAGAATTACTAGTCATGTGAGAACCACATACGTTTGCTCAGTAAACCCTCATTAGTAGATCTTCAGTGAACATGGTAGGAAATACATTCCCACGTAGTCTCCTCAAAACATTCACACAAATGGGAAGTTCTCTTGGGAAATGCTTTAAAGCTTTCAAGCTGGTCCTGTGGAAAACTGATCCATGGTACAACTCATTGATAACTGTATCACAGTGCCTATCTCTGAGCCAATACATTCCAAGCTTTTAGATCCTTGAAACCTTTAATGGAATGGTTCAGGTTCTCCTTTGCTGTTTCCTTGAAAATTAATTGGCTTATGTACATAATATCACCATAAGCTCTGAATGCCAACTTCTCAACCAAAATCCATCCCAGATGTTCCAGGAAGTCCTTGTGGACCACAATAAGATGATGGAATTGTGA
>NW_013811625.1:0-494 GCF_000517525.1 Limulus polyphemus
AATATAGTTGTTGTTTTTAACTGTGGGTTAGAAAAGTTTTGCTGGCTATATAGTACAGTTGTTATTTTTATCTGTGGGTTAAAAAAATTTACCTGGCTGTATAGTACAGTTGTTGTTTTTATCTATGGGTTAGAAAAGTTTACCTGGATGTATAGTATAGTTGTTGTTTTTATCTGTGGGTTAGCAAATTTTAGCTGGCTGTATAGCACAGTTGATATTTTTATCTGTGTGTTAAAAAAGTATACCTGGCTGTATAGTACAGTTGTTATTTTTATCTGTAGGTTAGAAACGTTTAGGTGGCTGTATAGTACACATGTTGTTTTTACTGTGGGTTAGAAAAGTTTAGCTGGTTGTATAGTACATTTGTTGTTTTTAGCTGTGGGTTAAAAAGTTACCTGGCTGTATAGTAACAGTTGTGTTTTTATCTGTGGGTTAGAAAAGTTTACCTGGTTTTCTAGTACAGTTTATGTTTTTATCTGTGGGTTAGAAAAGTT
>NW_013811626.1:0-1050 GCF_000517525.1 Limulus polyphemus
CAACTTGGGGCATGATGGTGGGTTAAACAAAATACGCAGCCTGGCTAACTAATGAAAAAATATTTCCTGTAAAATTCTTATCAATGCTATAAGTGTAGCTACCAGTTTGGCCGCTAATTTTGATTTCATTCCTTTAAGTTGCACACTCAATCTTTTTTTGGTCGCACCTTTTTTTCACACCTAAGATGTTTTTGATTAGATTGATTAGTCATGAGACTTTTTGTCAATACACACCAACAAACCACAGCAAGTAAGAAAGTGACACTCGATAGTAACCAACACTAGCTTTAGGATCGCAACCCTATTATTCGGAACAAACCTATACTTTACAGAACCAACCAGATTATTTAAAATATATGGTGGTAGTTTTTCCTCTCTAAAACAGTGTTAATAACTTCCTTTATAGTAACGCCATTTGTGCCTTGATATAAGGATACACCAGGATTTAAACTATTCCAGCAGAAGGAGCCACTGTGCGAAGATTTGTTTTCTTATTTGTGGTATAAGTAACCACAGTAACTCATTCCAAGGTTGCTATAAAAGTTATTTTTTGTGAAAAATGTGAAACTCGATCTAAATCCAAAATGTTCTCAGAGTACAGGAGGCAAAATAATTAAGTACAACACGGATCGATTTGGAAAGAGTTCACTGTCACGTGATACAATGTGAGTGATAAAGTAAACTTTTGGAAGATAATCTTTCGTTAAGAAAAGTCTAGATCACATTATGATTTACAAGTGAATTTGGTTTGTAGGTTTTCTTACTGATTGTTTGAACCACTGAAATATTTGGAATTTATGGAAGATCGGGTCAAGCGTGTCCTAGTGATTAGCATGACCAGACTTTGAATACGAAGACTTATGGTATGCATCCTTTTGCAGCTCCGAACTTGTTTGTTTGTTTTGAATTTCGCGCAAAGCTACATGAGGGCTATCTGCGCTAGCCGTATCTAATTTAGCAGTGTAAGACTAGAGGGAAGGCAGCTAGCTATCACCACCCACCGCCAACTCTTGGGCTACTCTTTTACCAATGAATAGTGGAATTGACCGT
>NW_013811627.1:0-496 GCF_000517525.1 Limulus polyphemus
ATTAGTTGTTTGTAATGTCAAAATCCAAAGCCTACAGTTTCTTATGAATTAGAAACTCAAATTACTGATATTGACAAGCTAGAATATTAAATAAGAACTTCCTATCTTTTCTATTTGCTCTGATATTGCTACATTTAGTGAAACAAACAGTGGCCCTGCCTACCTCTTTCCATTTGTGGAAATGCTTGCTTACATACACCTGCTTTTGTCTATGACATGCGAATAACCAATCAAAAGCTCAAAATATTCCAAGTTGTAAGGTAAGACATTATTGAGCCCAAAAAGTCATATTTTTTTTAGACCCAAACACAGCTTAGTTACTAAGCCTAATAAATTATAGTGGAATTCTGTGGTACTTATATTGCAGTTTGTGATTTTTTCATTTCAAAATGCATATATAAAACCTATAAAAAAAAATTTCCCACATACGAAACTTGACAAGGCTTAGCAAATTACGACAAGTAGAAAGTTCGTAACTGGAAGAGATAATTGATTT
>NW_013811628.1:0-497 GCF_000517525.1 Limulus polyphemus
GAGGTGCTTTACTTAGGTCACATTGCAAGTGAGCATGGTGTGCAAATTGATCCTGACAAGGTGAAAGCAGTGCATGATTGGCCAACACCAGACAATGTGGGAGAGCTAAGAAGTTTCTTGGGACTCTGTACCTATTACCGAAAGTTTGTGAAGGACTTTGCAACTATAGCTGCTCCCATACATGATTTGATGAAACAAGGCCAAAAGTTTGAATGTACAGTTTCTTGCCAGCATTCTTTCAAGACATTGAAAGAAAAATTGGCCTCCACTCTACTTTTAAAGCTTCCAGATCCCTCACTGCTGTACATACTGGATTGTGATGCTAGTAATGTCGGAACTGGAGGAGTGTTGTCTCAGAAAGTGGGCGAAAACGAACATGTGGTGGCCTACTTCAGTAGGGTTTTGAGTAGACTAGAGAGGAACTACTGTGTAACACAAAGGGAACTCCTTGCTATAGTAAAGAGTCTGACATATTTCCACCCTTACCTCTGTGGTGC
>NW_013811629.1:0-498 GCF_000517525.1 Limulus polyphemus
GTGCCATGCTTTCCAAGTCCTGTGCCAGCTCTTGCAGGCTCTCCCCCTTAGCACGGACTCTCGTCCTAAACCTAGCCCTGTAGACTTCTGACTGATTTTGGGTTCCATACCTGAGTTCTAGAGCCGCTATGAGTGCTCTATAGTGTCTGTCGTCTGCTGACAACTGTCCAAGTATTTCCAGTGGTTGTCCCTTCAAGCTCGTTGCCAGATATACTGCTTTCTGCTCCTCTGTCCACCCATTCATTTCTGCCAGTAACTCAAATTGTGCTCTATATGCTTCCCACGGTGCCTTCCCATCGAATTCCTGTAGCTTCCTTCACACTGGATCACTCCTATTACTAACATTCATATCTGGGACGTGACTTCTAGCAGGGCTGAAGATGTCTGCATTAGGGTTTAGGTGCGAGGTCTGGGAAGGGGCTTGCCATTGTTTGGGGCTGATTAAGTCGATGGTTAATGTATCCTCCTATGGAGCACTGGTAGAGGCTCTGGAACTCA
>NW_013811630.1:0-497 GCF_000517525.1 Limulus polyphemus
ATTCAAGGCCAGAAAAGGGCAGCTTTCAGAGAAGTTTGAGGGACTTTGCTGGCACTGTAACAAACCAGGGCACAAGAGAGCTCAATGCTGGCAACTTCAACACAGGGAAAATGCCACAGCAGGAAAGGCTGCTACCCAGAAAGGTTGTTGGAACTGTGGAGAGCAGGGACATATGAGGAGCCAGTGTAAGAAGAATACTACCAATAAGTCAGCCTCGGGGAAACAAGTAGTGGTTGGTGTTGAGGTATGCCCACCAACCCCCATCGTGAAAGTCCCAACAGCTAGGTGTAAAATGCCAAGCACATATAGTGTCTACGTGACAGAAAAGCTGGATGGCCAAAGGTACAACTTTGTCATAGATTCTGCATCTCAGCAAACCCTTGTGAGTATCAAGATGATGGATCACAAAGGAGTACCAGAAGCCATACATAAGCTCTGTGGTGTGACAGGACATTCTGCAAGGTTGTGGGGACCAGTGTGGGTAATTATTGAGCTCA
>NW_013811631.1:0-796 GCF_000517525.1 Limulus polyphemus
AAGCGTTGATGTTTAAACAGTTTTAACATCATTGACATTATATTATAAATCAATATAAGTATAATAATACTGTCTGTTGTCTGTCCGTATAACTACTTCGCAGAGTGTGGGTGGATCTTCACCAAAATTGGTATGGAGGTTCATTAGGTCCATGCGTGGGAACATACAAATTTTCAGTTTTGCATTTTGTGTTTTGCAGTTTTTACGGGCGTTTCTTTTTTACAATTAAATATAAGAGAAGCAACTTTTCATGTTCTGAAATAACCTTTCATTAACAATGATGTTACAGGGGACTGGTACTTCAGCTAATGATTTAATAAAGTAATTCGGGTACTCCAGCTAATGATTTAATAAAGCAATTCGGGGACTTCTCAGAATGTAAAAATGTCAGGTGTTATTACTGGAATAATCAAAAGGTTATCAAGGAAATTAAGTTTTTAGCCTTCTTTCCTGGATATTTCCGAGATTATCCAGGAAGTTAATCATATAACCTGGATAATTTCCGAGATTATCCAGGAAGTTAATCCAGTTTTTAGCCTTCTTTCCTGGATATTTCCGAGATTATCCAGGAAGTTAATCCAGTTTTTAGCCTTCTTTCCTGGATATTTCCGAGATTATCCAGGAAGTTAATCCAGTTTTTAGCCTTCTTTCCTGGATATTTCCGAGATTATCCAGGAAGTTAATCATATAACCTGGATATTTCCGAGATTATCCAGGAAGTTAATCATATAACTTTTGTCTTTTTTTTACAAATGCCTTGAAAAAATATTGATAACCCATGTGAGTTTGTTCATGT
>NW_013811632.1:0-495 GCF_000517525.1 Limulus polyphemus
GTTCTTAATGTATCAAGCGTCTATATGCAAAGAAAAGCTAAAACTGTGGTTTTGTTATTAAATGAAGATATAGCCTAAAGATGCTTTGCGGGCTGTACGGCATAACCAGGTTTCATTCGTCCGGGCCCCTGGGCAGTTGCCCCCCCCCCTGTCGGATCTATTATAAGTAAGAAGACGGTGAAAATGCACTTTAAGATAGGATGCCAAGTAGAGGATAATAAGAAAAGTGATGAGAAAATATCCCCTTATAGTTTTTGTAGAGCATCAGTTGTGTCTTGTCTTCTGATTAATACTTTTCATTGTAGTCACATACCATGTCATCTAGCAGCTCTTTTCATAAAGTACGTGTACTCCTCGTTACAAACACCATTGTAGTCACAGACCATGTCATCTAATAGCTCTTTTCATAAAGTACGTGTACTCCTCGTTACAAACACCATTGCAGTCACAGACTATGTCATCTAGTAGCTACTTTTCATAAAGTACGTGTACTCC
>NW_013811633.1:0-497 GCF_000517525.1 Limulus polyphemus
CATCATAATGTCAGAAAGACCCCGTGTATTCACTTGTTATATAAAATACAGTTGTAATTACAACAGCATGTCATAGTACATTACATTATAAGGTCATAAAGACTCCGTGTATTCACTTGTTATATAAAATACAGTTATAATTACAACAGCATGCCAAATTTCAATATATCGTAAAGTCATAAAGACCCCGTGTATTCAATGGTTATATAAAATAAAGTTATAATTACAACAGCATGCCAAAACTCATAACATCTAAAAGTCAAAAAGACCTCGATTATTCACTTGTTATATAAAATACAGTTATAACTACAAAATCATGTCTTAGTAAAATACATCATAAGGTCATAAAGACTCCGAGTATTTACTTGTTTTATATAATACAGTTATAATTACAACAGCATGCCAAAATTCATAACATCTAAAAGTCAAAAAGACCTCGATTATTCACTTGTTATATAAAATACAGTTATAACTACAACATCATGTCTTAGTAAAAT
>NW_013811634.1:0-497 GCF_000517525.1 Limulus polyphemus
CACCACCAGATCTCCTCAAGTTGTTGCTGAGAGATCAGTTTGTAGACGCCTTGGACAATCCACAACCAAAGGTACAAGTGAAGTAAGCACACCCCTCTACTATGCAGGATGCAATGGCCAGAGCTCTTGAATTTGAATCCTACATTAAGTCCAGCTCAGAAGTACCAAGGTTGGTACAGTCATCAGGATTCAAGGCCAGAAAAGGTCAGCTTTCAGAGAAGTTTGAGGGACTTTGATGGCACTGTAACAAACCTGGGCACAAGAGAGCTCAATGTTGGAAACTTCAATAGGGAAGACGCCATGATAAAAAGGCTGTTACCCAGAAAGGTTGTTGGAACAGTGGAGAATTAGGACATATGAGGCGCCAGTGTAAGAAGAATATTACCAACAAGTCATCCTCAAGGAGACCAGTAGTGGCTGGTGTTGAGGGAAACTCACCAACCCCCATCATGAAAGTCCCAACAGCTAGGTGTAAAATGCCAAGCACACACAGTGTC
>NW_013811635.1:0-496 GCF_000517525.1 Limulus polyphemus
ATTATACTATATTTATACTAGTTATACTATAATTATACCATAGTTATACTATATTTATACTAGTTATACTATAATTATACCATAGTTATACTATAATTATACCATAGTTATACTAGTTATACTATATTTATACTAGTTATACTATAACTTCCTTAGTTTAGTTTCTTTTGTCAATGGTGGGTGAGCCAATAATTTAGAAGGACCAAATGGTCCTTCTCGATGAAGAGGAACCCACTTTGAGACTAATAATGCTTGGAAATGGCTTGAATGGGTAATGAAGAAAAACTTTAATATAAGTTTAACATAACAGCAAATGTACAACGTTTCGACAAGGTTTTGTCATCATTAGGTACAAGTAATTTACACTGACATGGATATATACATACAGTATTGAACAAAGAGGTCACATGACCGAATACTGTTGCGGGACTTGGAAGAGATATCTTGGCACCCCACATGCACACCATAACTCTATGGCATTCCTAAACCACACAAA
>NW_013811636.1:0-497 GCF_000517525.1 Limulus polyphemus
AACTGTACTAACAGACCTATAACAATACACTTGTTTCATAGATAAGTGTACTCTCAGACCTATAACAATACACATGTTTCTTGGATAACTGTACTCCCAGACCTATAACAATACACCTGTTTCATACATAACTGTATTTCCAGACCTATAACAATCCACTCGTTTCATAGACAACTGTACTCTCAGACCTATAACAATACACTTGTTTCATAGATAACTGTACTCCCAGACCTATAACAATACACTTGTTTCATACATAACTGTAATCCTAAACCTGTAACAAAACACTTGTTTCATAGATAACTGTACTCCCAGACCTATACCAATATACTTGTTTCTTGGATAACTGTACTGCTAGACCTATAACAATACACTTGTTTAATACATAACTGTACTACCAGACCTATAACAATACACTCGTTTCATACATAACTGTACTCCCAGAGCTATAACAATACACTTGTTTCATAAATAACTGTACTCCCAGACCTATAACA
>NW_013811637.1:0-496 GCF_000517525.1 Limulus polyphemus
AAATGACGCTAAAGATGAGTATGGGGTTACACATTCGGAAACTAGAGCTACACCTATGTGTTGATGGAGTAGTTGTACCAAGTAAGGCTAAAGATGAGTATGGTGGTTATAAATTAGGTAACTAGAGTTGCACCTAGATGTTCGTGGAGTTGTTGTACCAAATAACGCTAAAGATGAGTATTGTGGTTATAAACTCGGAAACTATTGTTACACCTAGGTGTTCGTGGAGTAGTTGTACCAAATAACGCTAAAGATGAGTATGGTGGTTATAAGTTCGGTAACTAGAGCTACGCCTAGGTGTTCGTAGAGTTGTTGTACCAAATAACGCTAAAGATGAGTATGGGGTTGTACATTCAGTTACTAGAGTTACACCTAGATGTTCATGGAGTAGTTGTACCAAATAACGCTAAAGATGAGTATGGGGTTACGCATTCAGTAACTAGAGTTACACCTATGTGTTCGTGGAGTTGTTGTACCAAATAACGCCAATGATGAG
>NW_013811638.1:0-491 GCF_000517525.1 Limulus polyphemus
CTGAGCAGCGTCCGGGTCGTCCTGGTCCATCGGAGAGGGCAGTCAAGAGGAGCATCGAAATGGATCCCAGATTAACGGCTGCAGAAGTGGCCAAAGTTGGTGGGATGAGCCCGAAATCTGTTCAACGGACTCTCCACAGATTGGGCTATCGTTGCAGAGCAGCTAGACGGAAGCCCTTATTAAGGCCTGCCAACATAGTCAGACGAAAGAAGTGGGCAAGTGATATGATGACCAAGCCTCTGAACGTTTGGAAGACCGTATTGTTCTCAGACGAATCAAAATGCGTTCAATTTTCGGACAATGGAAGAATATGGGTCTGGAGAATGCCTCACCAAGAGTTTTGGCTCAACAGATTGCAGCCAACTGTGAAGCATGGTGGTTTCAACATGAGGGTTTGGGGAGCTGTTTTGGTTGGTGGGAGTTTGAGCTTAGTGGAGTGCGTTGGCAACATAAATTTTGCGAAATACGTCGAAATATTGGAGGAAGGACTG
>NW_013811639.1:0-495 GCF_000517525.1 Limulus polyphemus
ATTTAAGAAAGGACTTGTGTCGCTAAAGTTTCGTTGGAACGGATTTACGGAAAATCAATTAACGAACGAACGGAGACGTAACAATACTAAACCACCGAGACACTAAAACAAACTATGATACACAGACACTCTTAAATTGTAACTTAGTAACTTAATCTGCAATATTTCAAGACATAGGTGGACTATAGGTGAGTGCACCAAGTACCACAATTACAAGTAAGTCTACATTCAAGTACAGGCTCTGCCACGGTCTCTCAGAATACTGTGTTATGCACATCATAAGACTAGATTCATTAATAAGGTAAGGACAAACAGAGTTTCATGATAGTCTATAGAGGTTATGCAGTCACATGAACAAAGCAAACACGGCAATAATTTGCGGCCATATTGGACATAAACATTATCCGCTAACCAGTCAACTAGTTTTCCGTTCATTTTACACGAATTTACTAGCAAATTAGACAATATATGCAAGTCAAGATATTGTTGCGTCAG
>NW_013811640.1:0-494 GCF_000517525.1 Limulus polyphemus
GGGAATTTAGGAATTCAGTTGGGTAATTTTACAGCTGTAACTGGAACACTGACAATGGCATCCCTGGTGGTTCAAGGGAATTTAGAAATTCAGTTGGGTAATTTACAGCTGTAACTGGAACACCTTCTATTTACAGCTCGACACGCTCACGACTAGGCCATGCTCGGTCCAACGACACTAAGCACATGTCACTGAATAAACAACATTCGTTCTTGTAACAATGGCCAATATGTAAAATGAAGTGAACATGGCTACTAAGTTTAGCAACATAAAGATACGTAAACACTATAAACCAAGTACACTTCGGCACAAGCTGTACAAAGCCCAATCTCCATCACTGATCAAGCAGGGCTAGTGACTGAATGCTTGTAACTGTATTTCTGGGTTCAGGCTCTAGAATGTTGAGTAATCGCAGATATGTGTGTGTAAAACAAACCCTAAACCAAGAAATTCGCTTCCTCATGATCCTGTATATAAAATATTTATTAATAGCT
>NW_013811641.1:0-497 GCF_000517525.1 Limulus polyphemus
CCGTCACGTTGTCACCCTCTTTTATATACCAGATTACCCTATATCTAGTAAATGCTAGAGCATTCGCCAAGGTACAGGATAGTTCTAGAAAATAGGTGGCGCCACACCAGTCAAGTGACCTCGATGACGCAACACTGCCCCTCGTTAGTATCGTTCGTCCCGAACAATAGCCACTTACAATAAACCAATAACAATTAACAATAGCTTAATTAAAATGTACAGAATTATAAACACAAAATTACAATTCAACAAAGTATCTTAATTTTACGGGACGTATCTTCTTCTGTACTGGTCTCCGTCTCGTTGGCTTCTGCTTCATGTGGGGTTCATCTGCTTCATCAGTTAAATGTCCCATCATCGGTAACAGTCACATCAGTGGTAGTAACTTCACCAAGAGCTTCACCATTTCCTTTCTCAAAACTGAGTAGAGTTTCTTCTTCGACGGTGGCTTCTTCAGGTGTCACGTCTTCAGCAGCGTCATTTGTTCTGTGGTCCAC
>NW_013811642.1:0-497 GCF_000517525.1 Limulus polyphemus
AGTATTGTTAAATCTTGTGTCTTCTTATTTATAATACACAGTATTGTTAATTATTGTGTCTTCTTATTGACAATACACAGTATTGTTAAATCGTGTGTCTTCTTATAAACAGTACACAGTATCGTTAAATCTTGTGGCGTGTTAGTGATAGTACACAGTATTCTTATATCTTGTGTCTTCTTATTGACAGTACACAGTATTGTAAATCTTGTATCTTCTTATTGACAGCATACAGTATCGTTAAATCTCGTGTCTTCTTATTGACAGTACACAGTATTGTTAAATCTTGTGTCTTCTTATTGATAGTACACAGTATTATTAAATATTGTGTCTTCTTATTGACAGAACACGGTATTGTTAAATCTTGTGTCTTGTTATTGAAAGTACACAGTATCGTTAAATCTCTTGTCTTCTTATTGATAGTACACAGTATTGTTAAATATTGTGTCTTCTTATGGACAGTACCCAGTATTGTTAAATCTTGTGTCTTCTGATTG
>NW_013811643.1:0-497 GCF_000517525.1 Limulus polyphemus
GGGGGGGGGGGGCAACTAGTCATCACCACCCACTGCCAAATCTTGGGTTACTCTTTTACCAACGAATAGTGGGATTTACCGTCACATTATAACGCTCCCACGACTGAAAGGGCGAGTATGTTTGTTGCGACGGGGATTCGAACCCGCGACTCAGGACCCGCAGGTAGCCAGTGAAGTTATAGGACACTGATATTAGTGTTTTTAAATATCCTCAAATTTCCTCATCTTCACATTTTCTAGCTACGCCCTCTAATAAGAATGTTTTTCTTTTCTTTTTTCTGACAAATAAATAACCTATTAGAAAAACGACTAGCTTACTGGTTTGACAGATATGAGTTTAATTCAAGTAAAATAAATAAATAATTTGATGTTAATAAAAATTATAAAACTAATTATGATTTGTTATGACTTAAATAAACTGATAAAAATAATTAATTATGATTTGTAATGACTGAGATAAACTGATAAAAAATAACTAATTCTAATTTGTAATGACT
>NW_013811644.1:0-497 GCF_000517525.1 Limulus polyphemus
AATCCAGTATGTACGGCAGTGAGCGATTTGGAAGCTTTAAAAGTGGAGCTGAGGCCAATTTTTAGTTCAATGAAAGCATGCTGGCAAGAAACTATCCATTCGAACTTCTGGCCTATTTTTGTCAAATCATGTAGTGGAGCAGCTATAGTTGCAAAGTTCTTCACAAACTTCCAGTAATAGGTAAAGAGTTCCATGAAACTTCTTAACTCTCCCACATTGTCTGGTGTTGGCCAATCACGCACTGCTTTCACCTTGTCAGGATCAGTTTGCACACCATGCTCACTGACACTGTGACCCAAGTAAAGCACCTCTTTCTGGAACAAGTGGAATTTCTTGGGATGGAGTTTGAGGTTTGCTGCTTTCAAATGCTTGAATACTTCCTCTAGCCAGGACATTTCCTCATCAAATGTTGTTGCAAACAAAATGACATCATCCAGATACACTAGGGCTATCCTCCATTGTAGGCCTTCCAGTACTCTTTCCATCAGCCTCGCAAA
>NW_013811645.1:0-496 GCF_000517525.1 Limulus polyphemus
ACACTAGTAAAATACCCTGTCAATAAGATAATAAGTTACAGCTAATGTGACCGTGATACTAGTAAAATATCCTGTCAATAAGATAATAACTTACACCTAATGTGACCGTGACACTAGTAAAATACCCTGTCAATAAGATCATAGATTACACCTAATGTGACCGTGATACTAGTAAAATATCCTGTCAATAAGACCATAGATTACACCTAATGTGACCGTGATACTAGTAAAATACCCTGTCAATAAGATCATAGATTACAGCTAACGTGACCGTGACACTAGTAAAATACCCTGTCAATAAGATAATAAGTTACAGCTAACGTGACCGTGATACTAGTAAAATAACCTGTCAATAAGATAATAACTTACAGCTAACGTGACCGTGATACTAGTAAAATAACCTGTCAATAAGATAATAGATTACACCATTGTGACCGTGACACTAGTAAAATAACCTGTCAATAAGATAATAACTTACAGCTAACGTGACCGTGAC
>NW_013811646.1:0-496 GCF_000517525.1 Limulus polyphemus
TATCATTATTCCTTATTTTCATAAGCAGCAAAACATTGAACTTAATAAAGCAATGATCAATTGCACCCAAATGTTCCCCAGTTTCCACCCTCTCAATCATTTCTATATTTGAAGTTAGCAATAAATCTAAAATAGCATTGTTTCCATTAGGTTCCTTGACTATTTGGTGAAGGAAGCCATCTTGAACAGTTTCCAAAAACCTTTCTCCCTCACTGTTTGATTCTAACATTTCCCAATCTATATGCTTGAAATTAAAATCACCCATAATTATGACCTCATTAATAGCTGAAATCTTAAACTCATTGTAAAGTTTCTCAATAATTTCATTAGTATCATTTGGTGATCTGTAACAAATTCCTACTAAAAGCCTTTTCCCTTTATATCCACTAATAGAAATCCAAATGGATTCAATATCCTTGCTATTATCTTTGATATCCTCAACTTCAACAGGATGTAACTCACATTTTACATATAAAGCCACTCCTCCCCCTTTTAG
>NW_013811647.1:0-1084 GCF_000517525.1 Limulus polyphemus
GATAAGTAGTCACCTCTAGAGACAATACCAACAATGGAGTCCCATTCACCTTTAGTGACAACTTAATTGCAACACTCGAGTCCTGGTCACTTCTAGAGACAATACCAATAATCGAGTCCTTGTCACCTTTAGTTCTATTGTTTGTATTGTCTCTAGAGGTGACAAGGACTCGAGAACTGCTATTAATTTGTCACAAAACAAGACTGGGACTCTATTGTTGGTATTGTCTAGAGGTGACCAGGACTCGATTGTTGATATTATCTAGAGGTGACTATTAATCGATTATTGGTATTGTCCCTAGAGGTGACTAGGACTCGAATGTTGGTGTGGTCTCTAGAGGTGACCAGGACTCGATTGTTGGTATTGTCTAGAGGTGACTATTAATCGATTATTGGTATTGTCTCTAGAGGTGACTAGGACTCGATCGTTGATGTGGTCTTTAGAGGTGACCAGGACTATATTGTTGGTATTGTCTGTAGAAGTGAGTAGGACTGGAGTGTTGCTATTAAGTTGTCAATAGAGGTGACTAGGACTTTATTGCTGGTATTGTCTAGAGGTGATTAGGAATCGATTATTGGTATTGTCTCTAGAGGTGACTAGGATCGAGTGTTGCTATTATGTTGTCTTCCGAGTTACTTCTAGAGACAATACCAATAATCGATCCCAGTCACCGTTAGTGACAACTTAATAGCAACACTCGATTCCTAGTCACCTCTATTGACAACCTAATAGCAAAACTCCAGTCCTAGTCACCTCTAGAGACAACACCAAAAATCGAGTCCTAGTCACTTCTAGAAAATATCAACAATCGAGTCCTAGTCACCTCTAGATGCAATACCAACAATAGAGCCAAAGTCACCTCAAGTGACAATTTTATAGCAAAACTCGAGTCCTAGTCACTTCTAGAGACAATACCAACAAAAAAGTCCTAGTCACGTCTAAACAATACCAACAATCGAGTTCTGATCACCTCTAGACAATACCAACAATAGAGTCCCAGTCCTGTTTAGTGACTAATTAATAGCAACACTCCAGTCCTAGTCACCATTATAGACAATACCAATAATCGAGTCCTAGTCACCTC
>NW_013811648.1:0-497 GCF_000517525.1 Limulus polyphemus
GTCACCACTTTCCCATCTGTAGTTTCCCATCTCCGTACAAGAATACCATCTTCAAGCTTTAACTGGTTCCATTGTGCCCAATAGTTCTTTGTCACAGGGCTTAGACTAGACACCTTTTCCCAAGCAGGGCGCAAAACATTTGCTTTTAAACAATCAACTATTGGCTTCAAATCTTGATCTTTCTCCTGCTCTGCTTTAATATCGATACCTGGTTCCACTTCGTCATCATCAACTTTTTCAGTCACTTTGACTTCACCTTGATGGCACCTAATTAGTTCAACCTCTCTTTTAACAGTTACCGGAACTTGGCCTTTGTTATTCCCAAACGTCATTTTATCAAAATCAATCACAAACTTCCTTGGTAGTAGATAGTTCAATCCTAATATGCATTCGTCTTCAATGTCAGCCAAGTATACTTTCTGTCTGTCCTTTATGCCCATGAGCTCAATAGTTACCCACACTGGTCCCCACAACCTTGCAGAATGTCCTGTCACAAT
>NW_013811649.1:0-498 GCF_000517525.1 Limulus polyphemus
GCCTAGAGGTAAGTCGAGTCTTTAGTCTGCTCGATATTCAATATTTTTTTAGACCCAAATACAGCCTTGTTACTAAAACTCATAAATTATAATTGAGTTCTGTGGTATCGATATAGTAATTTATGATGTTTTGATTATTCACATATATATATAAAACCTAAAAAAAATTTTTGTTTTATATCCTTCACATGCAAAATTTTTAAAGGCTTAGCAAATCACATCAAGCAGCAACTAAGTACACAGGTCATAACTAGAAGAGATAATTGTTTGCTTTACTTCTTTATTTACTGTTCTATGTTTTAAGAAAAATAAGTTTAAAAACTTATTTCCAAATAGCAATAATCTATATACATATATAATGTTTTATAACTGAAATGTGACTATTTTACAAAGTACTAGTCTACTAAAACATAGCCAAGACAGGTTACTTTGTAAAGACCATAGGTCAGTTTTATGTTATTGGGTATGGTAACATGACTGCATGTGTGCCACATCATT
>NW_013811650.1:0-496 GCF_000517525.1 Limulus polyphemus
TGAAGCTTGAAGATGGTATTCTTCTCCGGAGATGGGAAAATGTCAACCTGGCAAACAGTTATACTGAGAAAGTTACGGGAAGTTGTGCTGCGTCAATCCCATGATAGTTTAACAGGAGGACATCTCGGAGTTAAGAAGACATTGAGAGATTTTACTGGATAGGTATGAGGCAAGATGTGGAAGAATGGTGCAGGACCTTTAATACATGTTATGCTAAAAGGGGACCCAAGCATAAGGGACATGCTCTTGTGAAGCTATATTAAGTTGGTGCACCAATGGAAAGAGTAGCCACTGACATTGCTGGTCCTTTGCCCCAAACTCGTACTGGAAACAGGTACATTTGTGTGGTGATGGATTATTTCACCAAGTGGCCTGAGGAATATGCAATACCAAATCAGGAAGCTACAACTGTAGCTTCGGGTATTAGCGATTTCTTCTTCAGGTTTTGTATGCCATATGAACTGCATTCAGATCAAAGCCATAACTTTGAATCAGC
>NW_013811651.1:0-496 GCF_000517525.1 Limulus polyphemus
ATCCCAGATATGAATGTCATTAATAGAAGTGATCCAGTGCGAAGGAAGCCACAGGAATATGATGGGAAAGTACCATGGGAAGCATATAGAGCACAGTTTGAGCTACTGGCAGAGATGAACGGATGGACAGAGGAGAGAAAGCAGTATATCTGGCAACGAGCTTGAAGGGACAACCACTGGAATACTTGGACAGTTGTCAGCAGACGACAGACACAACTATAGAGCACTGGTAGCGGCTCTAGAACTCAGGTACGGAGCCCAAAATCAGTCAGAAGTATACAGGGCTAGGTTTAGGACGAGAGTCCGTGCTAAAGGGGAGAGCCTTCAAGAGCTGGCACAGGATTTGGAAAGCATGGCACACAAGGCCTACCCAACTGCACCACCCGATCTCCTCAAGTTGTTGCTGAGGGATCAATTCGTAGATGCCTTGGACAGTCCACAACTTAAGATACAAGTGAAGCAAGCACACCCCTCTACTATGCAGGATGCAATGACC
>NW_013811652.1:0-498 GCF_000517525.1 Limulus polyphemus
AATGAGATTAAAATTTCAGTTGTTAATGAAGTCATAATTATGGGTTATTTTAATTTCAGGCATATAGATTGTGAAATACTCGAGTCAAACCATGAGGGAGAAAGGATTTTGGAAACTGTTGAAGATGGCTGGCCAGGTGGTTGGGGCGCTTGACTCGCAACCTGTGGGTCGTGAGTTCGAATACCCATCACACCAAACATGCTCGCCCTTTCAACTGTGGGGGTGTTATAATGTGATGGTCAATCCCATTATTCGTTGGTAAAAGAGTAGCCCAAGAGTTGGTGGTGGGTGGTGATGACTAGCTGTCTTCCATCTAGTCTTACACTGCTAAATTAGGGATGGCTAGCGCAGACCCACGTGTAGCTTTGCGCGAAATCCATAACAAACAAACAAATCCATAACAAACGATTTATTGTTAATTTCAAATATGGAAATGATCGGTGAAAATTAGGGTGAAAATTAGGGAATATATGGGTGCAAGTGATCAGGTTCAATGTT
>NW_013811653.1:0-495 GCF_000517525.1 Limulus polyphemus
TACTAGTCGACTAAAACACAGCCAAGGCAAGTTATTTGCACAGACCAAAGGTCAGTTTTATGTTATTGGATACGGTAACATAAGTGCACATGTGCTGCATCATTGTAACTTCTGTATTGTTAGCCAGGCATGGCTGAAAGGTTAATATAATAAATATATATAAATGTATAATGTTATGAGATTTAAGCTATTTAATCTAAACATTTATGTTCATTCTAGAATGAAAGAGGCATAATTTATATTTATTTCCTAATTTTTATGGTGGTTACGAGATCAGTCAAATTTACTGAACCCATACAGAGATTAATTACTAAAAATAACAGATAAAATGTAATGCTTTTTCTTAAAAAAAGTTTTATAATTATCTGGACATTATAAGGATTTTGAATGTGAAGTTTGAAAATTTTCTGATGCATAAAAGTATTTTTAATCTTAAAAGAAAAAAAAAGGCATGAGAAAAACATTGCTTTACAAACCTTAAGATCTAATAAAAAA
>NW_013811654.1:0-496 GCF_000517525.1 Limulus polyphemus
TATTAAATTTTTTTGTGTTTTGATGGACATTCCCATATGTTCATAGGCTCTGACTTTTAAATGGCGTTTGGTTTTGCAATATAGGATGCCTTACAGTCTCCACACGTGTAAAGATAGACAAGCCAAGAACAATAAGGAATGGGGAGGAGATCTTTAGTAGGGAAAAAATTATGCTTGGTGTGGATTTAAAAACTAATCTTAAATCCACTTGAGTGTAGTAACGACCAGCATGCGTTTAAGTTGATTTCTTTTTTAATTTAAGCTTTGTTTGCCAGTATAGGGAAGACACAAGTATATAGTAAGTTTAGGTACAGTTGGTATCTTAATTGGATTTGTGAGTTTCTTTGTTAGGAAGGTGTTGATAATGTTTTCTAATAAGTGTTGTGGATAGCAGTTGCGTTTCAGGATGTCATGTAAGAACGAACTTTCAGAGTGTAGATTAAGATATGTGGAGCACAGGTTGTAAACTCTGTTTAGTAAGCATGTAACAAGGTTG
>NW_013811655.1:0-785 GCF_000517525.1 Limulus polyphemus
TTTTTTTTATTTTCACATCTTGCCTATCTATCATGCAAGGTGATTTTAATTTTAAGATTAAAAATACTTTTATGCATCAAAAAATTTTCACATTTCACATGCAAAATCTTTATATTGTCCGGATAATTATCAAACGTTTCTTGAGAAAAACTTCATATTTTATCTGTTATTTTGAGTAATTAATCTCTGTACGGATTAGGTAAATTTGAACGATCTCGCAACCACCATAAAAAATTAGGAAATAAACATAAATTATGCCTCTTTCATTCTAGAATGAACACAAATTATAACACAAAACTTAAATGTTTAGACTAAATAGCTTAAATCTCAAAACATTAAAAAATTTATATATATTTAATTTTTTTATTATATTGATCGTTCAACCATGCTTGGCTAACAATACAGAAGATACAATGATGCGGCTCACGTGCACTCATGTTACCCTATCCAATAACAAAAAACTGACCTTTGGTCTGTACAACTTAACTTGTGTTTTAGTAGACTAGTATTTTGTAAAACACAATCATATTTGAATTATTATACATTATATATGTATATTGAATATTGCTATTTTGAAATAAGTTCTTAAACTTATTTTTCGTAAATAAAGAAGTAAAGCAAACAATTATCTCTTCCAGTTACAACCTTTGTACTTGGTTGGTTGCTGCTTGATGTAGGTTGCTAAGCCTTTAAAAAATTTGTACATGGAGGATATGAAGGAAAATAAATTTTTTTAGGTTTTATATATACATTTGAATAACTAAAAAATCATAAATTACTACATC
>NW_013811656.1:0-497 GCF_000517525.1 Limulus polyphemus
GTCATTTTGTTCTTTCAATATAAAACTTCAAGATGATAAGTTAAGTCTTTAGTCTGCTCAAAATTTCATATTTTTTTAGACCCAAATACAGCTTAGTTACTAAGCTTGATAAATTATAGTGGAATTTTATGGTATCAATATAGTAATTTATGATTTTTGGTTATTTCAAATATATATATATAAAACCTAAAAAAAGTATTTCGTTTCACATACTACACGTGCAAAAGTTTATAAGGCTTAGCAACCTACGAGTAGCAGCAAATAAGTTCAAAGGTCATACTAAGAAGAGATTTGCTTTACTTCTTTATTTACTGTTCTATGTTTTAAGAAAAATAAGTTGATGAACTTATTTGTAAATAGTAATAATGTATATACATATATAATTATTGAAAAGTGGACTACTATTTTACAAAATAGTGCTCCACTAAAAGATAGCCAAGTCATTCCTCCTGCATTTATGTTAGACGTAGGTGAAACTGCTCATTTGTTCTATGTTG
>NW_013811657.1:0-495 GCF_000517525.1 Limulus polyphemus
TCCCGTTGGTTGTATTTATAGGCGTGGGAAGGTTTTCTAGAAAATTCAGTCTCAGATAACAAACAATACTGAGCTACATTTAAACGTTTACGTATATACATATATTGTTGATTCTTACCAGGCCCGCCGACAGGGGGGGGGGAGCAACTGCCCAGGGACCCGGGCGAATGAAACCTGGTTATGCAGTAAAGTCCGCAAAGCATCATTAGGCTATATCTTCATTTAATGATAAAAACCATAGTTTTTGGCTTTTCTTTGCATATAGACGCTTGATACATTAAGAACGACTGAAATAATAATTTGAGTAATATTTAATATGCATTTGTTACTTTATAGATTTAAGAGATACTTATTGTTACTTTATTAACGTTTTTACGCTTATACTGTGAGGTAAAAACGGCTGCTGCTATGAATTTGTCTGGTTTATGAGCCCGTTGTTGTCCTAATTTAGGATCTTTTTAATAATTCTTGAAAATGTTAAAAAGAGAGAGAGAG
>NW_013811658.1:0-498 GCF_000517525.1 Limulus polyphemus
ACTTAAAAGCAAATATTGAAAAAACAGAGATAAACATCGATTTTTGCATGTTAAGTGGTATGTTAAATGCAGCACTGGTTCAAATTAGATGTTTGTGAAGTCAAAATACTAAGTCTATAGTTTTGACCGAATTAGAAACTCAAATTACTGATATTGACAAGCTAGAATATAAAATAAGATCGTCTAATATTTTCAATTTGCTAAGATATTGCTCATGTAATAAATCAAACACAGTGGCACTCCGCCCATCTCCTTCCATTTTTGGAAACAGTCCCTTATATACACTTACTTCTGTATATGATATGAATAACAAATCAGAAGCCGTTTCTTTCTTTTGAACCAATATTTCAAGAAGGAAGAATGTGCCTTTAGTCTGCTCAAATTTAAAATTTTTTTAGACTAAAATTTATCTTAGTTACTAAACTTGATAAATTATAGTGGAATTCTATGGTATTAATGTAGTAATTTATGATTTATTACTTTTTAAATTGTATATAT
>NW_013811659.1:0-659 GCF_000517525.1 Limulus polyphemus
TGGTGAGCGTACCTCAACACCAACCACTACTAGTTTCCCTGAGGCTGACTTATTGGTAGTATTCTTCTTACACTGGCTCCTCACATGTCCTTGCTCTCCACAGTTCCAACAATCTTTGTGGTTAGCGGCCTTTTATGTTGTGGCATATTCCCTGTGTTTAAGTTGCCAGCATTGAGCTCTCTTGTGCCCAGGTTTATTAGTGCCACCAAAGTCCCTCAATCCTTTTTGAAAGCTGACCTTTTCTGGCAAGGAATCCTGATGACTGTACCAACCTTGGTACCTCTGTGCCGGACTTAACATAAGATTCAAGTTCAAGAGCTCGGGCCATTGCATCCTGCATAGTAGAGGGGTGTGCTTGCTTTACTTGTATTTTTAGTTGTGGACTGTCCAAGGCATCTACAAACTGATCCCTCAGCAACAACTTGAGGAGATCGGGTGGTGCAATTGGGTAGGCCTTGTGTGCCATACTTTCCAAGTCCATTGCCAGCTCCTGCAAGGAAGTCTACAGGGCTAGGTTTAGGACGAGAGTCCGTGCTAAAGGGGGGACTGATTTTGAGTTCCATACCTGAGCTCTAGAGCCTCTACCAGTGATCTATAGTTGTGCCTGTCGTCTGCTGACAACTGTCCAAGTATTTCCAGTGGTTGTACCTTCAGGCTTG
>NW_013811660.1:0-497 GCF_000517525.1 Limulus polyphemus
TGTTTGTGTTAATAAAACTGAATATAAAGTTTGCTTCCTATATATGTGTGTTAATAAAACTGAATATAAGGGCTGCTTCCTATATATGTATGTGTTAATAAAACTGAATATAGAGGTTGCTTCCTGTATATGTGTGTTAATAAAACTGAATATAAAGTTTGCTTCCTATATATGTGTATTAATAAAACTGAATATAAGGGCTGCTTCCTATATATGTGTGTGTTAATAAAACTGAATATAGAGGTTGCTTCCTGTATATGTGTGTTAATAAAACGGAATATAAAGACTGCTTCCTATATATGTTAATAAAACTGAATATAAAGGTTGCTTACTCTATATGTGTGTTAATAAAACTGAATATAAAGTTTGCTTCCTATATGTGTGTGTTAATAAAACTGAATATAAAGGTTGCTTCCTATATATGTGTGTGTTAATAAAACTGAATATAAAGTTTGCTTCCTATATATGTGTGTGTTAATAAAACTGAATATAAAGGT
>NW_013811661.1:0-495 GCF_000517525.1 Limulus polyphemus
CATCACTCGGTATTGACAGAGATCTTGGCCATAACTAAATGCTGTCGTGGGTCTATTTGCTTCAGCCATTTTACTGGATGGAAACCTGACTCTAAGTCCAGAGTTGAAAACCACCTGGCTCCACTTAGGGCTTCAAGAGTATCATCAATTCTTGGCAGTGGGTATGAGTCTTTTTCGGTTATGCTGTTAAGAGCACTGAAGTCCATACAGCAACGTTGGGTCCCATCCTTCTTCTGTACTGATACAATGGGAGCTGACCAGGGACTATTTGATTTTTCAACTATCCCTTCCTTAATTAGACTATCCATGACCTTCTCTATCTCTTGTCGCTTTGCTGGAGCTATTCTCCTTGGAGGGATCTTTATTGGACAGTGATTGTCTATGTTTATTCTGTGCTCTACAAGGTTTGTGCAGCCGAGGTCATGATCTCCTTTCGAAAAGACATCAGCATAATTTGCCAAAAGTTCTTTTACGTGAAAAGCCTGTGATGATGAC
>NW_013811662.1:0-497 GCF_000517525.1 Limulus polyphemus
CCTCAGAAATAGTGGTGCTCTCTCTGGACCTCAGAAATAGTGGTGCTCTGTTTGGTCCTCAGAAATAGTGGTTCTCTTTCTGGTCCTCAGAAATAGTGATGCTCTCTCTGGACCTCAGAAATAGTGGTGCTCTGTTTGGTCCTCAGAAATAGTGGTGCTCTCTCTGGTCCTCAGAAATAGTGTTGCTCTGTTTGGTCCTCAGAAATAGTGGTGCTCTGTTTGGTCCTCAGAAATAGTGGTGCTCTGTCTGGTCCTCAGAAAAAGTGGTTCTCTTTCTGGTACTCAGAAATAGTGGTGCTCTGTTTGGTCCTCAGAAATAGTGGTGCTCTGTCTGGTCCTCAGAAATAGTGGTGCTCTCTCTGATCCTCAGAAATAGTGGTGCTCTCTCTGATCCTCAGAAATAGTGGTGCTCTGTCTGGTCCTCAGAAATAGTGGTGCTCTGTTTGGTCCTCAGAAATAGTGGTGCTCTGTTTGGTCCTCAGAAATAGTGGTGCTCT
>NW_013811663.1:0-496 GCF_000517525.1 Limulus polyphemus
TTGAATCCTGATGACTGTACCGACCTTGGTACTTCTGTGCTGGACTTAACGTAGGATTCAAATTCAAGAGCTCTGGCCGTTGCATCCTGCAGAGTAGAGGGGCGTGCTTGCTTCACTTGTATCTTAAGTTGTGGACTGTCCAAGGCATCTACAAATTGATCCCTCAGCAACAGCTTGAGGATATCAGGTGGTGCAGTTGGGTAGGCCTTGTGTGCCATACTTTCCATATCCTGTGCCAGCTCTTGCTGGCTCTCCCCTTTAACACGGACTCTCGTACTAAACCTAGCCCTGTAGACTTCAGACTGATTATGGGTTCTGTACCTGAGTTTTAGAACCGCTACCAGTGCTCTATAGTTGTGCCTGTCGTCTGCTGACAACTGTCCAAGTATTTCCAGCAGTTGTCCCTTCAGGCTCGTTGCCAGATATACTGCTTTCTACTCCTCTGTCCATCCATTCATCTCTGCCAGGAGCTCAAATTATGCGCTATATGCTTCCC
>NW_013811664.1:0-495 GCF_000517525.1 Limulus polyphemus
ATGTAGCAACACTTACTGGAGTCTGGACTTTGTGTTTCCAATCGTCATTTTATCGAAATTAACTACACACTTCCTCGGTATTAGATAGTCCAATCCTAATATGCATTGGTCTTCAATGTCAGCCAAGTATACCTTCTGTCTGTTTTTCATGTCCATCAGCTCGATAGTTATCCACACTAGTCCCCACAACCTTGCAGAATGTCCTGTCACACCACAGAGCTTCTGTACAGCTTCTGGTACTCCTTTGTTATCCAGCACATTGATGCTCACAAGGGTCTGCTGAGATGCAGAATCTATGACAAAGTTGCACCTTTGGCCATCCAGCTTCCCTGTCACGTAGATACTATGTGTGCTTGCCATTTTACACCTAGCTGTTGGGACTTTCATGATGGGGGTTGGTGTGCGTCACTCAACACCTACCACTACTGGTCTCCTTGAGGCTGACCTGTTGGTAATATTCCTCCTACACTGGCTCCTCAAATGTCTGTGCTTTCC
>NW_013811665.1:0-886 GCF_000517525.1 Limulus polyphemus
ATAGCGTTTGTTACAGAGCGACTGTTGAAATTAAGTTTATCGTAAAGTTGTATTCGGAAAGATTAAACCAGCTTTATTTAAGGAAGGACTTGTGTCGCTAAAGTTTCGTCGGAACTAATTTACAGAAAATTAACTAACGAACAGAGACGTAACAAATTGGTGTCAGAGAGTGGGATAAAAAAAATGGAAACGAGAAGCGGCAAATCAAACTACAGCTTAGCAGATTTGATGGCAGCAATACAAAAACAAGAAAAGAAACAAGAAGAACGAGAAGAGAAATTACAATAGTTGTTAGAGGAAAAATAAAAGAATCAAGAAGAGAGACAACAGCAGTTGCAAGAAAACCTGCAACAGTGGCAGCTCGAACAACAAAATAAACAAGAAGAGAGATTACAGCAGCTGTTGGAGGAAAAAGAAAAGAAACAAGAAGAACGAGAAAAGAAATTACAGCAGTGGTTGGAGGAAAAAGAAAAGAAACAAGAAGAACGAGAAGAGAAATTACAGCAGTGGTTGGAGGAAAAAGAAAAGAAACAAGAAGAACGAGAAAATAAACAGGAAGAAAGTCTCCAACAGTTGCAGGAAAGTCAGCAGCAACTACAGGAAAGTCAACAACAGTGGCAACTAGAACAAGAAAGGAAACAGGAAGAAAGTACAACAGTGGCAAGAAGTACAAATGGAAAACATCAGTAAATTTAAAAGTGAATTAGATACGTTAAAGAACGATTTGTTGTATGTTACACAAGGATACATTGACCATCAACTTAATCAGCCCCAGACAATGGCAAGCCCCTTACAGAGCCCGCAGCTAAACCCTAATGCAGACATATTCAGTCCCGTTAGAAGTCACATCCCAGATATGAATGTCAGTAATAGGAGTGATCCAGTG
>NW_013811666.1:0-497 GCF_000517525.1 Limulus polyphemus
GTGATTCACACACTTTATTTACGGTGCCTACTATTCGCTTGACTCAGTTATCTATCTCTTCAATCTATCTACATCTCTTCTGATCCCGCTGGTTTTTCTCGCCAGGCTTATACACTAAATAGGAAAGCGTCTAGCAAACACTCGGACATTCGTGGGGCTCCTCGATAATTCATGATCCATCGAGAAAGTCCAGCACGCATGTTCCCAGCATCGCGTGACTTCCGCTGTCGTAACACTGTCCCTTCCTTAGTATTGTTCGTCCCGAACAATAGCCACTTACATTAAACCAATAGATAATTAACAGTGACTTAATTAAATGTACAGAATTTACAAACACAAAATTAAAATACAACAAAGTCTCTTAATTTTACTTGACGTATCTTCTTCAGTACTGTTCTCCATCTCATTGGCTTCTGCTTCACGTGGAGGTTCATATGCTCCATAAAGAAACATCCCATTATCGGTAACAGTCACATCAGTGATAGTAACTTCATTAA
>NW_013811667.1:0-704 GCF_000517525.1 Limulus polyphemus
ACATCACTATGAAACAAAACATCTGTCAACATATTCGAAGTTTTCTGGAAAGTTGCATTCTGAGAAATTTGAGTTCATGAAACGTACTTTGGAAGCTCAAAGGAATCTCTTCACGAGAATGTTTGCTGAAAATGAATCTGTCACTTGTACAAGTTACAAAATAGTGCATAAGATAGCAGAGCGAAGAAAACTGTTTACTGCCGGTAACTTCATCAAAGAGTGTATGATGGAAGCAGCAAATGACTTGTGTCCTGAGAAAGCCGATTTGTTTGGAAGTATCAGCCTTTCAGCAAGTTCAGTTGTGCAGAGAACAGAAGAACTTGGAGAGAACATGGTGTCACAGATACGCGAGAAAGTTAGGAACTTCTTGTGGTATTCTCTGGTGCTGGATGAGTCTACTGATCTCTCGAGTACGTCACAACTTCTCGTGTTCATTCGCGGAGTTAATTTGGACTTTCAGATCACAGAAAAGTTGGCATCCGTTTGCAGCATGCCGAACAACAACTGGAGAAGACATTTTCATGGAAGTGCAGAAAACTTTGCAAGGCTATAACCTTCAGTGGAATCAGCTTCGATGTGTTACAGTTGATGGAGGAAAAACATGGCTGGAGTGAGGAAGGGTCTGGTGGGGCAGATACGAACTAAGTTGGAAGATCTTCAACTCCCGGGCGCTCTGTTTATACACTGCCATTATACATCAGCAA
>NW_013811668.1:0-497 GCF_000517525.1 Limulus polyphemus
AGAGAGAAATTAAAGACTGTAGAATGTTAATAAGTAAAAGAACACAGACCGATTTTCCTGAACAAATGGTTGCAACTGATTTGCTAACATTTATAATTTCAGATGGTGAAGATGTTTTCCCAAATTTAAGAATTGCATTGCAGATTTTGTTAACAATTGGGGTTTCTATTGCTAGTTGTGAAAGGTTCTTCAGCAAGCTGAAATTAATTCTTACATACCTGAGTACCTCAATGACTCAAGAACGATTTAGTAACTTGGCAATATTAAGTATTGAAAAAGACGTACTTAATACCTTAAATTTTGATAGTTTAATTGATGCATTTGCAGCAGCAAAATCAAGAAAGGTTCATATAATGTAACAATGAATACCAGAATGCTACCTGTACACGATCTAGTTAAGTATATGTACAGTTTTGGAAACTAATAAAATTTGTTATTTGTAAACTTAAGTAGTATTTTATCAATCTGTTTTATAATCCATGTACACCACAAGTGAC
>NW_013811669.1:0-497 GCF_000517525.1 Limulus polyphemus
AAACTTCTGGTCACTCTCACGAGACTTGAATAGGTCGGTAAAAAATCTTTCTTAAGCTTCTGGTCACGCTCACGGGACTTGAATGGGTTAATAAAAATCTCTCTTAAGCTTCTTTACGTATGGTTGTTCAACTATGTCATACATCCTTACGTATGGTTGTTCAAGTATGTCATACATCCTTACGTATGGTTGTTCAAGTATGTCATACATCCTTACGTATGGTTGTTTAAGTATGTCATACATCTTTACGTATGGTTGTTCAACTATGTCATACATCCTTACGTATGGTTGTTCAAGTATGTCTACATCCTTACGTATGGTTGTTCAAGTATGTCATACATCCTTACGTATGGTTGTTCAAGTATGTCATACATCCTTACGTATGGTTGTTTAAGTATGTCATACATCTTTACGTATGGTTGTTCAACTATGTCATACATCCTTACGTATGGTTGTTCAACTATGTCATACATCCTTACGTATGGTTGTTCAACTAT
>NW_013811670.1:0-495 GCF_000517525.1 Limulus polyphemus
GTCTTCACCAACATGAATGTTGTTATATACATGATTGTTGTCTTTACCAACATGGCTGTTCTTATATACATGATTGTTGTCTTCACCCACATGGCTGTTGTTATCTACATGATTGTTGTCTTCACCAACATGGATGTTGTTATATACATGATTGTTGTCTTGACCAACATGGCTGTTGTTATATACATGATTGTGGTCTTGACCAACATGGCTGTTGTTATATACATGATTGTTGTCTTCACCAACATGGATATTGTTATATACATGATTGTTGTCTTCACCAACATGGATGCTGTTATCTACATGATTGTGGTCTTGACCAACATGGATGTTGTTATATAGATGATTGTTGTCTTCACCAACATGGATGTTGTTATATACATGATTGTGGTCTTCACCAACATGGATATTGTTATCTACATGATTACTGTCTTGACCAACATGGCTGTTCTTATATACATGATTGTTGTCTTCACCCACAGGTTGTTGTTATCT
>NW_013811671.1:0-496 GCF_000517525.1 Limulus polyphemus
GTTGTAGGTTTTCTTGCCACTGCTGTAATCTTTTCTTCTTGTTTCTTTTCTCGTTCTTCTTGTTTCTTTTCTTTTCCCTCTAACAACTGCTGTAATTTCTCTTCTTGTTTATTTTCTATCTCCTCCAACAACTGCTGTAATCTCTCTTCTTGTTTCTTTTCTCGTTCTTCTTGTTTCTTTTCTTTTTCCTCTAACAACTGCTGTAATCTCTCTTCTTGTTTAATTTCTCGTTCTTCTTGTTTCTTTTCTTTTTCCTCCAACAACTGTTGTAATTTCGCTTCTCGTTCTTCTTGTTTATTTTCTCGTTCTTCTTGTTTCTTTTCTTTTTCCTCTAACAACTGTTGTAATTTCTCTTCTTGTTTCTTTTCTCGTTCTTCTTGTTTATGTTCTTTCTCCTCCAACAACTGCTGTAATTTCTCCTCTTGTCTTTGTATTGCTGCCATCAAATCTGCTAAGCTGTAGTTTGATTTTCCGCCTCTCGTTTCCATTTTTCGTC
>NW_013811672.1:0-498 GCF_000517525.1 Limulus polyphemus
TCTGTAGTGTTCTTGTTAAACTTAAAACATTCTAGCTAGAGTGCTGTATCTCTGTAGTGTTCTTGTTAAAGTTAAAACATTCTGGCTAGAGTACTGTATCTCTAGTGTTATTGTTAAACTTAAAACATTCTTGCTACAGTGCTGTAGCTCTGTAGTGTTATTGTTAAAACAAACATTCTAGCTAGAGTGCTGTATCTCTGTAGCGTTCTTGTTAAAGTTAAAACATTCTAGCTAGAGTGCTGTATCTCTGTAGTGTTCTTGTTAAAGTTAAAACATTCTAGCTAGAGTGCAATATCTCTGTAGTGTTCTTGTTAAAACGTTAAAACATTCTAGCTACAGTGCTATATCTCTGTAGTGTTCTTGTTAAAGTTAAAATAATCTAGCTACAGTGCTGTATCTCTGTAGTGTTCTTGTTAAAGTTAAAACATTCTAGCTACAGTGCTGTATCTCTGTAGTGTTCTTGTTAAACTTAAAACATTCTAGCTACAGTGCTGTATC
>NW_013811673.1:0-645 GCF_000517525.1 Limulus polyphemus
CGTTGTACATTTGCTGTTATGTTAAACTTATACTGAAGTTTTTCTTCATTACCCATTCAAGCTGTCTCCAAGCGTTATTAGTCTCAAAGTGGGTTCCTCGTCATCGATTTTTTTTTTACGTTTTATGGTGAGCTTTAATCAATCAACATTATGAGCTTTGAATTTTGTTTTATCGTTGCTAATATATTACATTTCGTTAATGTAATTCGGTTTATTAAGGATAACAACACCTGTACCTTTATCAGATCGGGTGACAACGATATTTTCTTTATTAGCTAATTTATTTAAGGCTGTATATTCTTCGTGTGTGATGGTGGAACCGGTTCTATGGGAGCTGTAGTTGTAAAAGGAAGACAAAGTTCACAAAAACAACATTCCCTTAAGACCTATGTTATCCAGCATCGGTTCCCATACTTATATACTAGCTAAATTCCTTGTTCCTATTCTAAACTCACTTACTATCAATGAGTTACAAGATTCTTTTTCCTTTGCAAATATTTGTTTGTTTTTGAATTTCGCGCAAAGCTACACGAGGGCTATCTGCGCTAGCCGTCCCTAATTTAGCAGTGTAAGACTAGAGGGAAGGCAGATAGTCATCACCACCCACCGCCAACTCTTGGGCTACTCTTTTACCAACGAATAGTG
>NW_013811674.1:0-497 GCF_000517525.1 Limulus polyphemus
ATATAACTTTATTGGAGCACGTCCCTTATGCTTGGGTCCCCTTTTAGCACAACATGTACTGCATGTTCTGCACCATTCTTCCACATCTTTCCTCATACCTATCCAATAAAATCTCTGTCGTAGGTGACACAATGTTTTCTTAACTCCGAGATGTCCTCCTGTTAAACTATCATGGGATTGACGCAGCACAACTTCCCGTAATTTTCTTGGTATAACTGTTTGTTAGGTCGTGACTTTCCCATCTGCAGTTTCCCATCTCTGGAGAAGAATACCATCTTCAAGCTTCAACTGGTCCCATTGTGCCCAATAGTTCTTTGTCACAGGGCTTAGACTAGACACCTTCTCCCAAGTAGGACGCAAAACACTTGCTTTTAGAAAATCAATTATTGGCTTCAAATCTTGATCTTTCTCCTGCTCTTATTTAATATCTACACCTGGTCCCATTTCACCATCATCAACTCCTTCAGTCACTTTGACTTCATCTTGATGGCACCTGG
>NW_013811675.1:0-496 GCF_000517525.1 Limulus polyphemus
ACTTGTGTCGCTAAAAGTTTCGTCGGAACGAAGTTACGGAAAATTAATTAACAAACGGAGACGTAACAGTATGTTTTTTAACGATTTATTACCTACACAATGC
This sequence comes from Limulus polyphemus, assembly GCF_000517525.1. Taxonomy (NCBI): domain Eukaryota; kingdom Metazoa; phylum Arthropoda; class Merostomata; order Xiphosura; family Limulidae; genus Limulus; species Limulus polyphemus. The sequence continues at coordinate 104 of NW_013811675.1, forward strand.
TTTAGCTAAGTCTGTAAACATTGTTATGACAAAATTTCTCCATATTGTCAATAATAATTTCGCCTACAATGTGAATAGATTGTGTACATTTGCCCTTACGAAATCCATACTGATATTCAAGCAATATGTCAAATTTTATTAACACAGTTGACTTTTCTAACACTTCATATAATATTGTTTGTTAATTGATTTTTCCGTAACTTCGTGAAACCTCAAACCTTCATGCTAAATTTGGTGAAGATCCACCAACAGGAGGGCGAAGTGGTGGGGGAAAAAAACGCAAACTCCCATAACAACCGCAAAGTGCAAAACTGAAAATGTGTATGTACGCCTGCATAGACTTAATGAACCTTCATATCAATTTCGGTGAATATCCCACCACACACTGCGAAA
>NW_013811676.1:0-497 GCF_000517525.1 Limulus polyphemus
ATTTTACAATATATTTGTTATAGAGCCACATTAAGATATCTGCTGTGTTTATTTTACAATATATTTGTTATAGAGCCACATTAAGATATCTAGAGTGTCTACTTTAAGGTGTATTTGATTTTGAGCCACAATGAGATATCTACTGTTGCTACTTTATGATCTACTTGTTTTAGAGCCACATTGAGATATCTACTTTGTCTCCTTTACGACATATTTGTTTTAGAGCCACATTGACATATTTGCTGTGCCTACTTTACGTCCTATTTGTTATAGAGCCACATTGAGATATCTGCTATGTATACTTTACGATCTCTTTGTTTCAGAGCCATATTGAGATATCTACTGTGTTTACTTCACGATCTTTTTGTTTTAGAGACACATTGAGATATCTACTGTGTCTACTTTATGGTCTATGTGTTTTAGAACCACATTGAGATATCTACTTTGTTTATTTTACAATATATTTGTTTTAGAGCCACATTAAATATCTACTGTGT
>NW_013811677.1:0-495 GCF_000517525.1 Limulus polyphemus
CTTATGTACGTATGTTTATTGTTGTATTGCTTATGCAGGTATGTTTATTGTTGTATTACTTATGCAGGTATGTTTATTATTGTTGTATTACTTATGCAGGTATGTTTATTGTTGTATTACTTATGCAGGTATGTTTATTTTTGTATTACTTATGCAGGTATGTTTACTGTTGTATTAATTATATACGTATGTGTGTGTATTGTTTTATTACCAAAACATGGATGTTTATTATTGTATTAATTATGCAGGTATATTTATTGTTGTATTAATTATGCAGGTATGTTTATTGTTACATTACTTATACAGGTTTATTGTTGTATTAATTATTCAGGTATGTTTATTGTTCTATTACTTATGCATATATATATATATATATATATGTTAAACAAGACCGATGTCTGTAGGTTTACTTTCTTCTTAGAATTCTTCTCAAGAAGTCGATAAGCCGTCTTAACGTTGTTAGAACAACGGGTAAAAGTTGTAGCTAGTGATGAG
>NW_013811678.1:0-497 GCF_000517525.1 Limulus polyphemus
GTCTAGATCTGAGACTGGATAAGTAGGATGTGTTATGTTCTAGTTACGAGAAGTAGCGTGTGTCTAGATCTGAGACTGGATAAGTAGGATGTGTTATGTTCTAGTTACGAGAAGTAGCGTGTGTCTAGATCTGAGACTGGATAAGTAGGATGTGTTATGTTCTAGTTACGAGAAGTAGCGTGTGTCTAGATCTGAGACTGGATAAGTAGGATGTGTTATGTTCTAGTTACGAGAAGTAGCGTGTGATTTTCCTTATACCTTAGTATACTTTATACTTGTTTAATGATTATAATTTATTCGTTTTCAAAAAAGAAATTTTGAAATAAAAATCAGATGTTTCTGCAATTATTCCTAGCTCCACGTTTAAAAATAAACAATACTATAGAATGCTGAAAATCATTGTTTATCTCAAAAATCGAAACCTAAACATAACTCCTGTTTGGATCACTGTTTGTGAATACTAAATATAATAAGTAAATAATCCTCCTATTGAATGT
>NW_013811679.1:0-497 GCF_000517525.1 Limulus polyphemus
TTATAACCACCATACTCATCTTTAGCATTACTTGGTACAACTATTCCATAAATACCTAGGTGTAACTATAGTTACCGAATTTATAACCCCATACTCATCTTTAGTGTTATTTGGTACAACAACTCCACGAACACATAGGAGTAACTCTTGTTACCGAATTTGTAACCACCATACCCATCTTTAGCCTTACTTGGTACAACTACTCCATAAATACCTAGGTGTAACTCTAGTTACAGAATTTATAACCACCATACTCATCTTTAGCCTTACTTGGTACAACTACTCCATGAAAAACTAGGTGTAACTCTAGTTACAGAACTTATAACCACCATACTAATCTTTAGCCTTACTTGGTACAACAACTCCACGAACACATAGGTGTAATTCTAGTTACGAATTTGTAACCACCATACTCCTCTTTACCCTTACTTGGTACAACTACTCCATAAAAACATAGGTGTAAATAAAGTTACCGAATTTATAATCATCCTAATCAT
>NW_013811680.1:0-608 GCF_000517525.1 Limulus polyphemus
ATGCTAAAGTCAAGGTTATGTTCATACGTTACCAATCGGGGGTACTTAAGTGTCGTGTTTAGTCGTACTAAGAACTTGATGATGCCACGTTAACAATGCCGAAACGTTGTTTTATTTGACACTTTTTTTCTATCCCATTTTAGCTGTTTTTTGAATCTTTAAAATTTTTAGTGTGTGGAATTATTAAATCAAGCATCTGTATTCTCACAATCTGCCTGATACTTAGTGGTGGCAACATAAGAGTTACGTGGCTGCTTGTTTCCATTCATTCTCTGAAAAGAGTAGATAATTTAGGCATATTAACAAACTCGAATATTGTGATTTTCAAACCAATATTTCTTGCTCTTGAAGGTCTGCTTTCTATCAATTTTTTTTCATGAAGTTCGAGTAACTGAGGTATACCATCCATCCCATCATCAGTTTATTATACACGAAGTCCAAGTAATTGAGGTATACCATCCATCCATCCCATCATCAGTTTATTATACACAAAGTCCTCGATACCCGTGGTGGGCAGAGCACAGATAGTCCATCGTGTAGCTTTGTGCTTATTTACAGACAAACAAACAAACTTTTCTCTTTTTTTATTTATTTAAATGTTTCAAATC
>NW_013811681.1:0-497 GCF_000517525.1 Limulus polyphemus
TTCTAGATTGCATCAGAAAGTTAATGAAAAAGAGCAGGACAGATTTTCAACACTCGAAGACACGGCTTTCTACGGTTTACGATTTTTGTAAACGAATAGTGAAAGAAATCTTTAACTTTCCATGCATATATAGACTTCGATATATATAAAACTCTTTATCGTAAAACATTCGCTCTTCTCTGCAGCTTAAAAGGTTTCCAATTAGCATATACTGTTTTCAAAATGAAAAATGACAAATCACTACGTGTTCTTCCACATACCAAAAGTAGGTCAAACACTAAACAAATACCATAAGTCACATTCTGTAAAGCGGAAGGATTTATTGCTTAACATCAAACTCTTTCTTTCTTCATAAAACTTTCATTTCTCTTTATGCCATGAACTATACAGTATTTCATAAGTTTAAATTAACGTATAACTAGACTCTTCTGGTAGCTCTGTGTTTGAATATCTAATCTAGGTTTGTGTCTTTCAGAAATATTTTCGTCCTCATGAAA
>NW_013811682.1:0-496 GCF_000517525.1 Limulus polyphemus
TCATACTCATCTTTAGCTTTTCTTGGTACAACTACTCCATAAAATCCTAGGTGTAACTCTAGTTACCGAATTTATAACCACCATATTCATCTTTAGCCTTACTTGGTACAACTGCTCCATGAACACTTACGTGTAACTCTAGTTACATAATTTATAACCACCATACTCATCTTTAGCTTTACTTGGTACAACTACTCCATGAACACTTAGGTGTATCTCTAGTTACATAATTTATAACCACCTTATTCATGTTTAGCTTTACATGGTACAATTACTTCATGAACACTTAGGTGTAATTCTAGTTGCATAATTTATAACCACCATACTCATCTTTAGCCTTACTTGGTACAACTACTCCATGAACACTTAGGTGTAACTCTAGTTACATAATTTATAACCACCATATTCATCTTTAGCTTTACTTGGTACAACTACTCCATGAACACTTAGGTGTATCTCTAGTTACATAATTTATAACCACCATACTCATCTTTAG
>NW_013811683.1:0-497 GCF_000517525.1 Limulus polyphemus
TACAGAATTTACAAACACAAAATTAAAATACAACAAAGTCTCTTAATTTTACAGGACGTTTCTTCTTTCGTACTTGTCTCCACCTTATTGGCTTCTGTATCACGTGGGATTCATCTGCTTCATCACGAAATGTCCCATTAACGGTAGCAGTCACATTACTGGTAGTAACCTCATTAACAGCTTCACTATTTTCCCTCTCAAACCGGGTAGAGTATTTCTTCGACAGTGGCTTCTCCTGGTGACACGTCTTCAGCAGCGTCATTTATTCCATTGTTCCCTTCGTTCCAACTGAAATGTCTGGTACTGTGATAATGCCAAAGCCTATTGGCATGCGCCACCTTTGGCTTACCTCGACGACCACATTTTGTTCGGAAAGTCACGTCTGAGAGACGATCCACTATTCCATATGGGCCTTACCATGGGGAAACAAATTAGGAGACTTGCCTTTGGTCTTCCTGGGATTATACAACCACGCCTTGTTTCCTGGTACAAAGCTG
>NW_013811684.1:0-497 GCF_000517525.1 Limulus polyphemus
TAACTACGTAAGACTTATGTTTCAAAACAGATGGCTTCAACTATTAATATGTGTGTGACATATTTTGTGCTTTTACAGTTATACAAGTCCCGCTACAATTAGTAAACAAACAAACAAACAAAACAGAGTGACGTAAACATTTTTCGATAAGTTTGTTTGTTTGTAATTAAGCATAAAGCTGCATATTGGGCTATCTGTGCTCTGCTCACCACGAGTATCAAAACCCGGTTTCTAGTGTCGTAAGTCCACAGAAATACCGCTGTGCTACTGGGGGGCGGGGCTTTTCGATAAGACAGTGACATAAAACCTATTAAACAACATACCAAATGGGCAGTAATGGTAACATATACACGTGATTAAAAAAATTCTTCTCTGTAAATGTTACATCATTTACATGTTACATATTAGGACAGTAACAAAACAAGTTGAAATAAAATATAAGTCGATGAGTAACATTTTACTAAAGTTTACCCAACCTTAGTACAACATAGAATGAC
>NW_013811685.1:0-497 GCF_000517525.1 Limulus polyphemus
GTATAATTATAATATGGAATACAGAGAAGGAAAATCTCATGGAAATGCCTATGGACTGAGCCGAAGACCCTGCAAAAATGACTGCAGACATTGCTGCAAAAGAGAGGTTGAGTTAACCAGGTGTCATCAAGCTGAAGTCAAAGTGACTGAAGGAGTTGATGATGGTGAAGTGGAACCAAGTATAGATATTAAATCAGAGCAGGAGAAAGACCAAGATTTGAAGCCAATGATTGATTTTCTAAAAGCAAGTGTTTTGCACCCTGCTTGGGAGGAGGTGTCTAGCTTAAGCCCTGTGACAAAGAACTGTTGGGCATAATGGGACCAGTTGAAGCTTGAAGATGGTATTCTTCTCCGGAGATGGGAAACTGCAGATGGAAAAGTGATGACTTGGCAAACAGTTATACTGAGAATGTTACAGGAAGTTGTGCTGCGTCAATCCCATGATAGTTTAACAGGAGGACATCTCGGAGTTAAGAAAACATTGAGTCACCTTCGAC
>NW_013811686.1:0-497 GCF_000517525.1 Limulus polyphemus
CCTTGAATAAACACATGGACTAACATGACGGGAGCTGACCAGGGATTATCTGATTTCTCGACTATCCCTTCCTTAATTAGGCCACCCATGACCTTCTCCATCTCTTGTCGCTTTGCTGGAGCTATTCTCTTCAGAGGGATCTTTATTGGATGGTGATTGCCTGTGTTTATTCTGTGTTCCACAAGGTCTGTGCAGCCAAGGTCGTGATCTCCTTTCGAAAAGACGTCTGCATAATTTGCCAAAAGTTCCCTAACCTGAAGAACTTGTGATGATGACAAATGGACTATGCTCTTCTTATAGAGGTCAGTTAAATGTTCTGGGAGTGGATGTCCTTTCTTTATATTTGTATTTCTTGCCTTAACATTGACTGGCTCTACCTCCTGGCACACACCCAACAATGCCCTTTCCTTAAGTGTCTGCTCACACTTAGAGAAATTGGCCACTGTTATAGGTACTACTTGATGACCTGCTACAAGTGACCTTCCAATTTTCACATC
>NW_013811687.1:0-497 GCF_000517525.1 Limulus polyphemus
ACCCGAAGAAGTTTTTTGTGTTCTTTGTGATGAAATCTTCAACTGACATGTTATCTTGATATTCAGCTGGATGCACCTTGGACATTCATCCATATCTTCTTTCTCATTTAGTGCCTTTACCATTGCTTGTTTTGTCTCTGCGAATACAGCTATATCAACAAATGACAAACCAATAAGTTCCTTATCAAGATATCATAGATATCTGGTAAACTGTTGACAGACGTACTTTGAAATAGCAGCATTCACCTTCTTATACTTAACAAGGCATTGCACAATGTTAAGATTATTGAGAGGAGCAGAAATGGAATAAGTAGCAGTGAACCATGCTCCGAGATAGACTCAAACAACAAGAGATGAAGATGTCACAGAGTCTTCTTTCTTCTTGGCCAATGAGCTTAAACTGTCCCATACACATAGAGATCTTGAGGGCATATAATATCTTGGTCTTTTATTGTGCATGATACAGTATTCCAGGTGCTATAAATCACATTCCATGA
>NW_013811688.1:0-497 GCF_000517525.1 Limulus polyphemus
CAAGTTGCAAGATGCATTTAATTAATTATTGATTCAACACCGATCGTAAGTCATATTGATCAACTTACTTCTATAACAAAAGCCCCTTAGTGGCACAACGGTTCGTCTGCGGTCTTACTACTCTAGAAATCGGGTTTCAATACTCATGGTGGGCAGAGCACGGATAGCCTATTGTGTAGTTTTGTACTTAACTTCAACTAAACTATAAAAAAATAGATTGGGAAAGACAAGTAAATAAAAGAAAGATTTATTCGTACAAAATATCACATTGCCGAAAATTTAGAGTGTTAAATCTAGACATCAAAAACTGTAGAGAAGAAATCTAGGATAATGTTTCAAATATGGCTGGAGAATATTCAAACAAGAATTAAAAGTCAAGCAGCATCAGCCGAAATGTAAGATAATGTTTCAAATATGGCTGGAAAATATTCAAACAAGAATTAAAAGTCAAGAAGCATCAGCCGAAATGTAAGATGATGTTTCAAATATGGCTGGAG
>NW_013811689.1:0-493 GCF_000517525.1 Limulus polyphemus
CTTCTTACGGGAAGCGGAATATGGACAGTAAAGAAAGATTTATTTAAAAAGTTATCAGTCTTATTCTGATGTAATGTCATACAACCGAAAAATTTATATTTCAAGCTTCACTGGTACATACCATGATACTTGAAGTCAAGGTGAGACCTTTTCTGATTCCTTATTATAATAATCCACTGAATCGAAAAGATCCTTTTCGTGAATGTCTTTAGGACTATAGGTGCTCTTCCAGCAGGAGCTTTACCCACTATATGTCGTGTCAAGACGTGTTCCATCACCAGAGTTATGTATAAGGCTGTGAAGTTGTTAGTTATTATTTACTTTAAAAGTTATTAACGGGGTTTAAAGGTTTACCTGGTCTAAAATCTTGGCTAACATAAAAACTATTCAAAACTTAAAGGGTTAAAAACGACCTATCACTCTCACTCCTAGATCAAAGGTTACGTCCCTCCCATGTATCATTCAAAATAGGTTTAATCTTACCACAATACGA
>NW_013811690.1:0-496 GCF_000517525.1 Limulus polyphemus
GGACCTTATCCACCTGGCCATGCCGGGCCGTTTTCACGTAAGACAAACAACAGCGGATTAACGCGAAAATTACACTTCCCATCGGATTAATACAATAATTCCGCTTCATAATTAATCATCATAATCTGTGATATTTCATTCTGAATCAAATCTGTTGCAGCTAACAAATTCTCGTCTTCAACTACAAAAACAATATATATATATATATATGCTGATTTTGTTTTCGGGTGTTTTAAGAAATTTGTGTGACTTACCAAGACTTTTATTTTCTGAAAATATAACTATATTATAAATGAAAACTCATGATAAAACTGTTATAATGAATTATGGACCGAGCGTGACCTATAATGGTTAGCGTGCCGGACTATTAATCTATGGGTCCATCTTTCTCATTCTATACTACTACTACTACTACAGGCCCGGCATGGCCAGGTGGATTAAGGCGCTCGACTCGCAATCTGAGGGTCGCGGGTTCGAATCCCCGTCACACCAAACA
>NW_013811691.1:0-497 GCF_000517525.1 Limulus polyphemus
CTGCCCCTTCCTTAGTATTGTTCGTCCCGAACAACAACCACATACAATAAACCAATAACAATAACTTATTTAAATGTACAGAATTCCAAACACAAAATTACAATTCAACAAAGTCTCTTAATTTTACAGGACGTATAGTCTTCCCTACTGGTCTCCGTCTCGTTGGCTTCTGCTTCATGTGGGGTTCATCTGCTTCATCAGTAAATGTCCTATCATCGGTAACAGTCACATCAGTAGTGGTAACTTCATCAAGAGCTTCATCGTTTCCCTTCTCAAAACTGAGTAGAGTTTCTTCTTCGATGTTGGCTTTTTCAGGTGACACCTCTTCAGCAGCGTGATTTGTTCCTTTGTTCACTTCGTCCCAACTGAAATGTCCTGGACCGTGATAACGCCAAAGCCTGTTGGCATGCACCACCTTTGGCTTACCTCGCCGACCACATTTTACCCGGAAAGTCACGTCTGAGAGACGATCCACTATGTCATATGGGCCTTCCCAT
>NW_013811692.1:0-496 GCF_000517525.1 Limulus polyphemus
TATCAATATCAAAGAATTATCCTATAATTTATCAGGCTCAGTAACTAAGCTATATTTGGGCCTAAAAGAATATGATTTTTGAGCTCCATAATGTCTTACCTTACCGCTTTGATTCTACCATGAAAAGAAAGGGTTCCCACATAAACACTTCACAGAGGCTGAGAAAACCACGTGGGAGACATTCTGAGGTTTTGATTGGCTATAGACATGTCATTGGGCAAAGCACATATTTCTAAAAATGGTGGGGCCACCTTGGTTGATTTGATAAATATATTAATATTTCAAAAAATAGAAAAGATAGGAGGTTCTTATATTCTAGCTTGTCAATATCATTAATTTGAGTTTCTAATTCGTAAGAAACTATAGACTTTCTATTTGGACATCACAAACATCAAATTTGAACCAAAACTGCATTCAACATATCACATGTTTAGGATATTTTTTAAATATTCAATTTTAAATTAAGAAATTAACTAATACATAATACTAAAATTTG
>NW_013811693.1:0-496 GCF_000517525.1 Limulus polyphemus
ATATATATATTCTTTATTTATTATTATAAAAGTAACTAAAATCTAAAAATATGGATCTTTTAAAGCTATTTAAGACTAGATTAGATAAAATAAGTAATAATAGTGATACAATTAAAATGGTTCATGAGGCACACACTCGAGCAGCTCATGGGTAATGTAATTCGATAGTGTAACGTGAGCTGCACATTCCCCGAGTGATTTGCAACTTATAATGGCACGGATAGTAGTGAGACATGGTTCAAAGGGCAATAACACGGTAAAATTTAATCATAAATAGATCTATACAGTTACGAACGTAGAGCTACTTAGGATAAACAAATGTAATTTAACGTTACAATTTGAAGTCATTTTAGAAAGAAAAAAGGTTAATTCAGGTTTATTTCGATTTATTTTTTGGTGGTTACGAGGTTGGTTTAATTGATGATCCCATTTTGGGATAGGGTAGAGAAAATAACTGATAAATTATACAGATTTAGTGAAAAAAACGTTTGAAGTG
>NW_013811694.1:0-498 GCF_000517525.1 Limulus polyphemus
AGTGGTATATTATTGGGTTTATGAACAATAATATCGTTAACAGTGAGGATACCCAGCTGATGAAACAATCTCTACAAGTAGATCGAACACAGTGATATATTATTGGTTCATGAACAATAATATCGTTAACAGTGAGGACACCCAACTGATGAAACAATCTCTACAAGTAGATCGAACACAGTGATATATTATTGGGTTTATGAACAACAATATCGTTAACAGTGAGGACACCCAACTGATGAAACAATCTCTACAAGTAGATCGAACACAGTGGTATATTATTGGTTCATGAACAATAATATCGTTAACAGTGAGGACACTCAACTGATGAAACAAGTAGATCGAACACCGTGATATATTATTGGTTCACGAACAATAATATCGTTAACAGTGAGGACACCCAACTTATGAAACAATCTCTACAAGTAGATCGAACACAGTGGTATATTATTGGTTCACGAACAATAATATCGTTAACAGTGAGGACACCCAACTGAT
>NW_013811695.1:0-569 GCF_000517525.1 Limulus polyphemus
TAAGATATTACCTAATCAAGAGTAAAGCTGAGTTACTCGGGTCTACTTAATAAGATATTACCTAATCAAGAGTAAAGCTGAGTTACTCGGTAGCTACTGTATAAGGTATTACCTAATCAAGAGTAAGACTGAGTTACTTGGGGCTACTGTATAAGATATTACCTAATCAAGAGTAAAACTGAGTTACTCGGGTCTACTGTATAAGACATTGCCTAATCAAGAGTAAAACTGAGTTACTCTGGGCTACTGCATAAGATATTACCTAATCAAGAGTAAAGTTGAGTTATTCGGGGTTACTGTATAAGATATTACCTAATCAAGAGTAAAACTGAGTTACTCGGGGGCTACTGTATAAGATATTACCTATTCAAGAGTAAAACTGAGTTACTCGTGGCTACTGTATAAGATATTACCTAATCAAGAGTAAAACTGAGTTACTCTGGGCTACTGTATAAGATACTAGCTAATCAAGAGTAAATCTGAGTTACTCGGAGTCTACTGTATAAGTTATTACCTAATCTAGAGTAAAGCTGAGTTAATCGAGGCTACTGTATAAGATATTACCTAAT
>NW_013811696.1:0-499 GCF_000517525.1 Limulus polyphemus
GTCAATAAGAAGACAAAAGATTTAACGATACTGTGTACTGTAAATAAGAAGACACTGGATTTAACGATACTGTGTACTGTCAATATGAAGACACAAGATTTAACAATACTGTGTACTGTCAAGAAAAAACACAAGATTTAACAATACTGTGTACTGTCAAGAAAAAATACAAGATTTAACAATACTGTGTACCGTCAATAAGAAGACTCAAGATTTAACAAAACTGTATACTGTCAATAAGAAGACAAACGAATTAGCAATACTGTGTACTATCTATAAAAAGACACAAGATTTAACGATACTGTGTATGTCAATAAGAAGACACAAGATTTAACGATACTGTGTACTGTCAATAAGAAAACACAAGATTTAACGATACTGTGTACTGTCAATAAGAAGATAAAAGATTTAACAATATTGTGTACTGTCAATAAAAACACACAAGATTTAACAATACTGTGTACTCTCAATAAGAAGACACAAGATTTAATAATACTGA
>NW_013811697.1:0-497 GCF_000517525.1 Limulus polyphemus
CATATGCCTCAGGCCACTTGGTGAAATAATCCATCACCACACAAATGTACTTGTTTCCAGCACGAGTTTGGGGGAGAAAACCAGCAATGTCAACGGCTACTCTTTCCATTGTTACGCCAACTTGATATAACTTCATTGTAGCACGTCCCTTATGCTTGGGTCCCCTTTTAGCACAACATGTACTGCATGTCCTGCACCATTCTTCCACATCTTGCCTCATACCTATCCAGTAAAATCTTTGTCGTAGGTGACTCAATGTCTTCTTAACACCGAGATGTCCTCCTGTTAAAGTATCATGGGATTGACGCAGCACAACTTCCCATAACTTTCTTGGTATAATCGTTTGCCAGGTCGTCACTTTCCCATCTGCAGTTTCCCATCTCCGGAGAAGAATACCATCTTCAAGCTTCAACTGGTCCCATTGCGCCCAATAGTTCTTTGTTACAGGACTTAGACTAAACACTTTCTCCCAACCAGGGCGCAAAACACTTGCTTTT
>NW_013811698.1:0-494 GCF_000517525.1 Limulus polyphemus
TGTTGTCCCGTCACGTTGTGAACGTCTTATATATACAAGACTAACACATGTCTAGTAAATACTAGGGCATTCATGAAGGAACAGAATATTTCTAGAAAGACGTGGCGTGATACAAGTCACTGTGACCTCGCTGATGCAACACTGCCCCCTCCTTAGTATTGTTCGTCCCGAACAATAGCCACTTACAATAAACCAATAACAATTAACAATAACTTAATTAAATGTACAGAATTACAAACACAAAATTACAATTCAACAAAGTCTCTTAATTTTACGGGACGTATCTTCTTCCGTACTGGTCTCTGTCTCGTTGGCTTCTGCGTCACGTGGGTTCATCTGCTTCATCAGGAAATGTCCCATCGTCGATAACAGTCACATCAGTGGTAGTAACTTCATCAAGAACTTCACTGTTTCCCTTCTCAAAACTGAGCAGAGTTTCTTCTTCGACAGTGGCTTTTTCAGGTGACACTTCTTCAGCAGCGTCATTTGTTCCT
>NW_013811699.1:0-517 GCF_000517525.1 Limulus polyphemus
GAAGCTTCAACTGGTCCCATTGTGTCCAATAGTTCTTTGTCACAAGGCTTAAGCTAGACACCTTCTCCCAAGCAAGACACAAAACACTTGTTTGTAGAAAATCAATTATTGGCTTCAAATCTTGGACTTTTTCCTGTTCTGCTTTAGTATCTATACTTGGTTCCACTTCACCATCATCAACTTCTTCAGTCACTTTAACTTCAGCTTGACGGCACCTGGTTAGTCCAACCTCTCTTTTAACACTTTCATTTCTGCCAGGAGCTCAAATTGTGCTCTATATGCTTCCCACTGTGCCTTCCCAGTCTGGCAGGATTGAAAATGTTTGCATTAGGGTTTAGCTGCGGGGTCTGGAAGAGGCTTCCCGTTGCCTGAGGCTGATTAGGTCGATGGCTAATATATCCTCCTTGTGTAAAATACAGTAAATCATCCTATACTGTATTTAATTCACTTTGAAATTTGCTAATGTTTCCCATTTGTACTTCTTGCCACTGTTTTAGACTTTCCTGTAGTTGCTGCT
>NW_013811700.1:0-497 GCF_000517525.1 Limulus polyphemus
CTCCACATTTTGCCTCATACGTATCCAGTAAAACTTCTGTCGTAGGTGACTCAATGTCTTCTTAACTCCGAGATGTTCTCGTGTTAAACTATCATGGGATTGACGCAGCATAACGTCCCGTAACTTTCTCGGTATAACTGTTTGCTAGGTCGTCACTTTCCCAACTGCAGTTTCTCATCTCTGGAGAAGAATACCATCTTCAAGCTTCAACTGGTCTCATTGTGCCCAATAGTTCTTTGTCACAGGGCTTAAGTTAGACACCTTCTCCCAAGTAGGGTGCAAAACATTTGCTTGTAGAAAATCAATTATTGGCTTCAATTCTCGGTCTTTCTCCTGCTCTGCTTTAATATATATATTTGGTTCCACTTCATCATCATCAACACCTTCAGTCACTTTGACTTCAGCTTGATGGCACCTGGTTAGCCCAACCTCTCTTTTAACACTTACCGGAATATGGCCTTTGTTGTTCACAAACGTCATTTTATCAAAGATAACTA
>NW_013811701.1:0-497 GCF_000517525.1 Limulus polyphemus
CCCAGCTAGAGGAAGTATTCAAGCATTTGAAAGCAGAAAACTCCATCCCAAGAAATGCCACTTGTTCCAGAAAGAGGTGATTTACTTGGGTCACATTGTAAGTGAGCATGGTGTGCGAACTGGTCCTGACAAGGAGAAAGCAGTATGTGATTGGCCAACACCAGACAATGTGGGAGAGTCAAGAAGTTTCTTGGGAATCTGTACCTATTACCGGAAGTTTTTGAAAGACTTTGCAACTATAGCTGCTCCACTACATGATTTGACAAAAAAAAGGACCAGAAGTTCGAATGGACAGTTTCTTGCCAGCATACTTTCAAGACATTGAAAGAAAAATTGGCCTCAGCTCCATATTTAAAGCATCCAAATTCCTCAGTGCCGTACATATTGGATTGTGATGCTAGTTATGTCGGAATTGGAGGAGTGTTGTCTCAGAAAGTGGACGAAAACGAACATGTGGTGGCCTACTTCAGTAGGGTCCTAAGCAGACCAGAGAGAAA
>NW_013811702.1:0-984 GCF_000517525.1 Limulus polyphemus
CGATATTGATAACGGTATTTTAGTCCTTCTTCCGCAAGATTTTGTTAAATTTTATTACGGTTTTTTTAGTCCTTCTTCCACTATATTTTGTCGACTGTTATAACGGTCTTTTAGTCCTTTTACCTTTTTTGTCCTTCTACCACTATATTTTGTCGACGTTCATAACTATCTTTTTAGGCCTTCATAGACTAAATTTTCGACTCTGATAACGGTATTTTAAGCCCTTTTTCCACGTGATTTTCTTGACTTTGATAACGGGTTTTTAGTTTTCTTCTACTAGATTTTGTCGACTATCATAACTGTCTTTTTAGGCCATCATAGACTAGATGTTTTCGACGTTGATAACGGCCATTTAAGCCTTTCTTATTCTATATTTTAATAACTTTTATAATGGTCTTTTTAATCCTTCTTAAACTAGATTTTGTCGATATTGATAACGGTATTTTAGTCCTTCCTCCGCAAGATTCTGTTAACATTAATGTCGGTCTTTTTAGTCTATCTTCCACTATATTTTGTCGACTGTTATAACGGTCTTTTAGTCCTCTTTCCACTAGATTTTGTTGACATTTATAAGGGTACTTTTAGTCTGTTTTCCACTAGATATTGTTGACTTTGAAAACGAGTTTTTAGTTTTCCTTCTACTAGATTTTGTCGACGTTCATAACTCTCTTTCTAGGCCTTCATAGACTAGATATTCGACTCTGATAACGGTATTTTTAGCTCTTTTTCCACTTGATTTTCTTGACTTTGATAAGGGGTTTTTAGTTTTTCTTCTACTAGAATTTTTCGACGTTCATAACTGTCTTTTTAGGCCTTCATAGATTAGATGTTTCGACTTTGATAACGGTCATTTAATCCTTTCGTATATTATATTTTAATAACTTTTATAATGGTCTTTTTAATCCTTCTTATTCTAGATTTTTTCGACTTTGGTAACGGTATTTTTATCCTTTTTTCCACTTGATTTTCTTGACCTTTATAACT
>NW_013811703.1:0-498 GCF_000517525.1 Limulus polyphemus
TAGGTTTAGGACGATAATTTGTGCTAAAGGGGAGAGTCTGCAAGAGCTGGCACAAGACTTGGAAAGCATGGCACACAAGGCCTACCCAACTGCAGCACCCGATCTCCTCAAGTTGTTGCTGAGGGATCAGTTCGTAGATGCCTTGGACAGTCCACAACTTAAGATACAAAGTGAAGCAAGCACACCCTTCTACCATGCAGGATGTAATGACCAGAGCTCTCGAATTTGAATCCTACATTAAGTCCAGCACAGAGGTACCGAGGTTGGTACAGTCATCTGGATTCAAGGCCAGAAAAGGTCTGCTTTCAGAGAGGTTTGAGGGACTATGCTGGCACTGTAATAAACCTGGACACAAGAGAGCTCAATGCTGGAAACTTCAACACAGGGGAGGTGCCACAGCAGGAAAGGCTGGTATCCAGAAAGGTTGTTGGAACTGTGGAAAGCACAGACATTTGAAGAGACAGTGTAGGAAGAATATTACCAACAAGTTGGCCTCAA
>NW_013811704.1:0-495 GCF_000517525.1 Limulus polyphemus
CAATCTTGTGTTGCGTTAAACGTGCCACATGTGGAAGTGCATTGTCGTGGAGAAGAAGAACACCTTTCCGATTGACGAGTGAAGGGCGTTTCTGATAAAGGGCTTGATTTAAACGTTCCAGTTGCTGACTATAGATCTCTGCATTGACAGTTTGCTGTGGATTGAGGAGTTCGAAATGAATTACTCATTTGATGTCCCACCAAATGCAAAGCATCAATTTCTGCGGATGGAGTCCAGGTTTTTGGGTCGGAAGTGGTTTTTGTCTAGGACTGAGCCATTGTTTTTGGCGTTTAATATTCGCATTTTTTATCACGTGTGACAATTCTGTCCAAAAATGGTTCATGCGCATTACGCGCCAGAAGAGACGAAGCAACGTTCACACGTTGAAACGGTGACCATCGGAGAGTTCGTGAGGCACCCAAACACCTTCTTTATGGAGTTTTCCCATATTCCTTAGATGTTCATGTATTACTTCATGAGAGACATGCAATTTCA
>NW_013811705.1:0-497 GCF_000517525.1 Limulus polyphemus
TCTTCAGGTAAAACAACTTTTGGCAAATTATCCAGACGTCTTTTCGAAAGGAGATCATGACCTTGGTTGCACAAACCTTGTAGAGAACAGAATAAACACAGGCAATCACCATCCAATAAAGATCCCTCTGAGAATAGCTCCAGCAAAGCGACATTAGATAGAGTAGGTCATGGATGGTCTAATTAAGGAAGGGATAGTCGAGAAATCAGATAGTCCCTGGTCAGCTCCCATGGTATTAGTCCAGAAGAAGGATGGGACCCAACGTTGCTGTGTGGACTTCAGGGCTCTTAACAGTATAACTGAAAAAGACTCATACCCTCTGCCAAGAATTGATGATACTCTTGATGCCCTAAGTTGAGCCAGGTGGTTTTAAACTCTGGACTTAAAGTCAGGTTTCCATCAAGTAAAAATGGCTGAAGCAGATAGACCTAAAATAGCATTTAGTTATGGCTAAGGTCTCTGGCAATACCGAGTGATGCCATTCGGGCATAGTAATG
>NW_013811706.1:0-497 GCF_000517525.1 Limulus polyphemus
GCACAGTATCGTTAAATCTTGTGTCTTCTTGTTGACAGTACACAGTTATCGTTAAATCTTCTGTCTTCTTATTGACAGGACACATTATTGTTAAATCTTGTGTCTTTTTATTGACAGTACACAGTATCGTTAAATATTGTGTCTTCTTATTGACAGTACACAGTATCGTTAAATCTTGTGTCTTCTTATTGACAGTACACAGTATCGTTAAATCTTGTGTCTTCTTATTGACAGTAAATAGTATCGTTAAATCTTGGGTCTTCTTATTGACAGTACACAATATTGTTAAATCTTGTGTCTTCTTATTGACAGTACACAGTATCGTTAAATCTTGTGTCTTCTTATTGACAGTACACAGTATCGTTAAATCTTGTGTCTTCTTATTGACAGTACACAGTATCATTAAATCTTGGTTCTTTTCATAGATAGTACACAGTATTGCTAAATCGTGTGTCTTCTTATTGATAGTACACAGTATTGTTAAATCCTGTGTCTAT
>NW_013811707.1:0-849 GCF_000517525.1 Limulus polyphemus
CTGTATAAGTTTAACCAAGTGTATGGTGTGTATAACGTTTATGGGAATTATACTGAAAAATGAATAAAGTTGTAACGTTAACTAGCCTAATGTGTGATTATTACCTAAATTGTGCTGAAATTAACACCAGTCGTATTTCGATAACTAGATGAGTTATATGAAAAAAAACTAAAACAGATTTGGAATCAGCGTGCACAACTGGTCTAGCAAAGTGTGTTTACATCTTTGATGAGAGGAAAAAGTTCGATTTTGTCGACCAGTGTAACGAAAAAAGTATTTGAAACCATAAAATTTATGTTTTATGTTTAATACTTTATTACAATTTGGATATTTGAACAGCGTTCTCCATGATTTACTCACGTGATTGTCCGTATACTAGATTAATTTATCAGAAGACTGTTTCCTCGTTAACTTAAATCATTTAAACTTTAGATTCTATGTTATATTATTCACTTATTTCGTCAACAATATTGGTCAGTGTATCGAATGTCATTATATTATATTATTCACTTACTTCGTCAACAATATTGGTCAGTGTATCGAATGTCATTATATTATATTATTCACTTATTTCGTCAACAATATTGGTCAGTGTATCGAATGTCATTATATTATATTATTCACTTATTTCGTCAACAATATTGATCAGTGTATCGAATGTCATTATATTATATTATTCACTTATTTCGTTAACAGTATTGGTCAGTGTATCGAATGTCATTATATTATATTATTCACTTATTTCGTCAACAATATTGGTCAGTGTATCGAATGTCATATATTATATTATTCACTTATTTCGTCAACAATATTGGTCAGTGTATCGAATGTCATTATATTATATTATTC
>NW_013811708.1:0-695 GCF_000517525.1 Limulus polyphemus
ACAGAAGAACCAAGGTTAGTACAGTCATCAGGATTCAAGGGAAGCTCTCAGAGAAGTTTGAGGGACTTTGCTGGTACTGTAATTAAACTGGGCACAAGAGAGCTCAATGCAGGCAACTTCAACACAGGTAGGATGCCACGGCAGGAAAGGCTGCTACTCAGAAAGTTTGTTGGAACTGTGGAGAGCAAGGACATATGAGGAGTCAGTGTAAGAAGAATACTACCAACAGTTCAGCCTTGGGGAGACCATTAGTGGTTGGTGTCTAGGGATGCCCACCAAACCCCATCGTGAAAGTCCCAACAGCTAAGTATAAAATGGCAAGCACACATAGTGTCTACGTGACAGGAAAGCTGGATGGCCAAAAGTGCAACTTTCTCATAGATTCTGTATCTCAGCAAAGCCCTGTGAGTATCAAGGTGCTAGATCACAAAGGAGTACCAGAAGCCACACAGAAGCTCTGTGGTTTGACAGGACATTATGCAAGGTTGTGGGGACCAGTGTGGGTAACTATTGAGGTCATGGGCATAAAGGACAGACACAACGTATACTTGGCTGACATTGAAGACCAATGCATATTAGGGGTGGAATACTTACTACCGAGGAAGTGTGTAGTTAACTTCGATAAAATGACGTTTGGGAACAACAAAGGCCGAATTCCGGTAAGTTTTAAAGGGAGGTTGAACGAACCAGGTGCC
>NW_013811709.1:0-497 GCF_000517525.1 Limulus polyphemus
CCTAGGTGTAACTCTTGTTACTGAAATTCTAACCACCATACTCATCGTTAGCCTTACTTGGTACAACAACTCCACGAACACCTAGTTGTTACTCTAGTTACCGAATTTATAACCACCATACTCATCTTTAGCGTTATTTGGTACAACAACTCCACGAACCCCTAGGTGTAACTCTTGTTACTGAAATTCTAACCACCATACTCATCGTTAGCTTTACTTGGTACAACAAATCCGCGAACATCTAGGTGTTACTCTAGTTACCAAATTTATAACCACCATACTCATTTTTAGTTTTACTTGGTACAACTACTCCATGAACATCTAGGTGTAACTCTAGTTACAGAATTTATAACCACCATACTCATTTTTAGCTTTACTTGGTATAACTACTCCATGAACATCTAGGTGTAACTCTAGTTACAGAATTTATAACCACCATACTCATCTTTAGCCTTATTTGGAACAATTACTATATGAACACCTAGGTGTAACTCTAG
>NW_013811710.1:0-496 GCF_000517525.1 Limulus polyphemus
CGAAAATGTCTCTATAACACGGTTCTCATGCAAGCTTACTCTGTGTAATGTCTCTGTAATATGGTTCTCGTGCAAGTTTACTCTGTGTAATGTCTCTATAACACGGTTCTCGTGCAAGCCTTACTCTGTGTAATGTCTCTGTAACATGGTTCTCATACAAGTTTACTCTGTGTAATGTCTCTGTAACATGGTTCTCGTGCAAGTTTACTCTGTGTAATGTCTCTGTAACATGGTTCTCATGCAAGCTTACTCTGTGTAATGTCTCTGTGACACGGTTCTCGTGCAAGCTTACTCTGTGTAATGTGTCTGTATCACGGTTCTCATGCAAGTTTACTCTGTGTAATGTCTCTGTATCACGTTCTCATGCAAGCTTACTCTGTCTAATGTCTCTGTAACACGGTTCTCGTGCGAGTTTACTCTGTGTAATGTCTCTGTATCACGTTCTCATGCAAGCTTACTCTGTGTAATGTCTCTGTAACATGGTTCTCGTGCGAGT
>NW_013811711.1:0-496 GCF_000517525.1 Limulus polyphemus
TTACTCAGTTTGATAGTAAAGAAGACCTGGTTCAGGTAAGTGTATTCCATACTCAGTTTGATAGTAAAGAAGACCTGATTCAGGTAAATATATTGCTTACTCAGTTTGATAGTAAAGAAGACCTGATTCGGGTAAATGTATTGCTAACTCAGTTTGATAGTAAAGAAGACCTGATTCAGGTAAATGTGTTGCTTACTCAGTTTGATAGTAAAGAAGACCTGATTCAGGTAAATGTATTGCTTACTCAGTTTGATAGTAAAGACCTCCTGGTTCAGGTAAGTGATTTGCATACTCGGTTTGATAGTAACTAACATCTGATTCAAGTAAATGTATTGCTTACTCAGTTTGATAGTAAAGTCCACCTGGTTCAGGTAAATGTATTGCTTACTCAGTTTGATAGTAAAGACCTGATTCAGGTAAATGTATTGTTTACTCAGTTTGATAGTAAAGACCATCTGGTTCAGGTAAATGTATTGCTTACTCAATTTGATAGTAA
>NW_013811712.1:0-497 GCF_000517525.1 Limulus polyphemus
GGGGAGCGGATATATGTTCTATTCTCAGGATCTATCCTGCTTTGATTCGATCCAAACTGGACTATGGGTCTTTGGTCTATGGTTCCGCTAGGACCTCGGCCCAGAAGATGCTGGACCCCATTCACCATCTGGGGCTTTGGCTCTGCACCGGTGCTTTTCGCACTTCTTCAGTCCAAAGATTGTACACTGAGTCCCACGAACCTTCTCTTCACCTCCCTCGTTTGCAACTTTCTCTACAATATGCTACTAAGCTTCGATCCTTACCACGGCATCCCACCTGGGATTGTGTTTTTCTTTCTTAGTGGGCAATGCTCTTTCAGAACAGACGGTCTGCTATTCCTCCATTTTGCATTCGTATCCGGGCATTACTGGCTGAATTGGGTCTGGCATTGGATGACATTGCTGTCCCCAATGATCAGCTCATTCCACCATGGCTTCTTACCATCCCATCTTGTGACCTTTCCTTGAGTCATCTGGAAGTATCGTCTTCTTTTTGC
>NW_013811713.1:0-497 GCF_000517525.1 Limulus polyphemus
CTATATAAATATAATAGTACTGTCCATAGCATGTTATCTATATAAATATAATAGTACTGTATGTTGTATGTTATCTATATAAATATAATATTACTGTATGTTGTATGTTATCTATATAAATATAATAGTATTGTATGTTGTATGTTATCTATATAAATATAATAGTACTGCCTGTTGTATGTTATCTATATAAATATAATAGTACTGTCTGTAGTATGTTATCTATATAAATATAATAGTACTGCCTGCTGTATTATCTATATAACTATAATAGTACCGTCTGTTGTATGTTATCTATATAAATATAATAGTACTGTATGTTGTATGTTATCTATATAAATATAATAGTACTGTATGTTGTATGTATCTATATAAATATAATAGTATTGTCTGTTGTATGTTATCTATATAAATATAATAGTACTGTATGTTGTATGCATCTATATAAATATAATAGTATTGTCTGTTGTATGTTATCTATATAAATATAATAGTAC
>NW_013811714.1:0-497 GCF_000517525.1 Limulus polyphemus
GCATTCAAACTTGAGAACATCTGCTGATTCCATGAAGCTATGTTATGATAAAAGATCTACCGAAGTCAGCTTTGTACCACGAGACAAGGTGTGGTTGTATAATCCCAGGAAGACCAAAGGGAAGTCTCCTAAGTTGTCTTCTCCATGTGAAGGCCCATATGACATAGTGGATCGTCTCTCAGACGTGACTTTCCGAATAAAATGTGGTCAGAGAGGTAAATCAAAGTTGGTGCATGCCAACAGGCTTTTTTGTTATCACGGTCCCGGTCATTTCAGTTGGAACAAAGTGAACGATGGATCAAATGGCGCTGCTGAAGACGTGTCACCTGAAAAAATCAGCACTCTACCCGGTTTTGAGAAGGGAAACAGTGAAGCTCTTAATGAAGTTACTACCACTGATGTGACTGTTACTGATAATAAGACATTTTTTGATTGAGTAGATTAACTCCACGTGAAGCAGAAGCCAACGAGATGGAGACCAGTACGGAAGAAGATAT
>NW_013811715.1:0-497 GCF_000517525.1 Limulus polyphemus
ATGAACTATAAATAAGAAGACAAGATTGAACATACTTTGTACGGTCAATAAGAAGACACAAGATTTAACGATACTGTGTACTGTCAATAAGAAGACACAAGATTTTACAATACTTTGTACTGTAAATAACAGGATATAAGATTTAACAATACTGTGAACTATCAATAACAAGCCACAATATTTAACAATACTGTGTACTGTCAATAAGAAGACACAGGATTTAACAATACTATGTAATATCAATAAGAAAACACGAAACTTAACGATACTGTGTACTGTCAATAAGAAGACACAAGATTTAACAATACTGTGTACTCTCAATAAGAAGACACAAGATTTAACAATACTGTGTACTCTCAATAAGAAGACACAAGATTTAACAATACTATTTACTATCAATAAGAAAACAAGATTTAAGACTACTATGAACTACCAATAAGAAAACAAGATTGAACAATACTATGAACTATCAATAAGAACACAAGATTTAACGATAC
>NW_013811716.1:0-496 GCF_000517525.1 Limulus polyphemus
TTCTTAACTTTGTTTAAATCAAACTGGAGTTTAGTGTGAGGCATTTCTAGTAAAGTAAGTATAATCAATACCTAATAATATGTTGTCTGTTCTTTATACGTTACTCCCACCCCCACTTTGTTTAAATCAAACTGGAGTTTAGTATGAGGCATTTCTAGTAAAGTAAGTATAGTCAATACCTAATGATGTGTTGTCTGTTCTTTATACGTTGCCCCCACCCCCAAAGTGGCTCAACGCTAAGTTTGGAGGCTTACGGCGCTAAAAATTGGGTTTGGACACTCTTGATTAAAAGGACATAGATAAGCCATTCTGTAGCTTTGCGCTTACGCTTAAGAACAACCCGATTGATATATACACCTGGAAAAAAGTTAAGCACCCCCAAATATTTTTCAGGATTGCTTATTGAAAATAAGGTTTAATTTTCATGATGTTGAGCAATGTTCATAATTTCAAACATAATTAAAAGGATGTGAGCGTTCAGGTGTGACATTTAAAT
>NW_013811717.1:0-496 GCF_000517525.1 Limulus polyphemus
AAGATTTCGTTGTAATGTGGCTAGGACTTGTCAGTGGTAAGATTTCTTTGTAATGTAGCTAGGACTTGTCAGGGGTAAGATTTCTTTGTAATATAGCTAGGACTTGTCAGTGGTAAGATTTCTTTGTAATCTATCTAGGACTTGTCAGGGGTAAGATTTCTTTGTAATGTAGCTAGGACTTGTCAGGGGTAAGATTTCGTTGTAATGTATCTAGGACTTGTCAGGGGTAAGATTTCTTTGTAATGTAGCTAGGACTTGTCAGTGGTAAATTTCTTTGTAATCTATCTAGGACTTGTCAGGGGTAAGATTTCTTTGTAATGTAGCTAGGACTTGTCAGGGGTAAGATTTCTTTGTAATGTAGCTAAGACTTGTCAGAGGTAAGATTTCGTTGTAATGTGGCTAGGACTTGTCAGTGGTAAGATTTCTTTGTAATGTAGCTAGGACTTGTCAGGGGTAAGATTTCTTTGTAATATAGCTAGGACTTGTCAGTGGTAAG
>NW_013811718.1:0-497 GCF_000517525.1 Limulus polyphemus
AGACTATACTTCTTATCTCTTTTAAAACTGTTAATGTTACTCTAACATATTAAATGTTAGTCCTGTCACTTCTACGGCAGTTATCTTTATGTTTAACTTTCCTTTGTGGAACTTCTTTCTTGTAGAGACTTTACTTTCTCGTCTGCTGTTTCCACTCGTCTCACATTATTTATATGTTTATCAATTAATCGTCTGCCCACCTTCTAAAAATTTCTAAATTCTCGACATAAATATATTGGACTCGATAGTCTCAACATCAATGAATTATAAACACAGCTTCCAATAATCGTCTGCTTTTAACTCTTTTATAATAAAAAACTAAACAATCATGAAATATTAAGTCACAAATTAAACTTAATCAATAACATCTACACTAAACTATCTTTTATATCATGACATAAGTCCCTTTTCAAAAGAAATATTTACAATATTTTTCACTATATACAATGACTGATCCTTTTTCGCATACTAAGTCTTCCCATGTATTCTGCACCAAA
>NW_013811719.1:0-495 GCF_000517525.1 Limulus polyphemus
CTTTCTATATACATAATATCGTGAGTCTATTTATAGATAAATTTATTACTTTGTATAAACATAATATCGTAAATTTATTTATAGATAGATGATTACTTTGTATATACATAATATCGTGAGTCTATTTATAGATAAATTTATTACTTTGTATAAACATAATATCGTGAGTCTACTTATAGATAAATTTATTACTTTGTATAAACATAATATCGGAAGGTTATTTATAGATAGATGATTACTTTGTATATACATAATATCGTGATTCTATTTATAGATAAATTTATTACTTTGTATAAACATAATATCGTGAGTCTATTTATAGATAAATTTATTACTTTGTATAAACATAATATCGTGAGTCTATTTATAAATAAATTTATTACTTTGTATATACATAATATCGTGAGTATATTTATAGATAAATTTATTACTTTGTATATACATAATATTGTGAGTCTATTTATAGATAAATTTATTACTTTGTATAAACATAAT
>NW_013811720.1:0-1029 GCF_000517525.1 Limulus polyphemus
TACCTTACAAAACACATCTTGTCCTGACATATAACTAGCATCATGTTTTGTATGATGCTAGTTATATGTCAGGAGAAGGTGCGAGTTGTAAGGTATAGCTTGATTTGATTTTGTCAAATGAAGCTCTAACTTACAACTCACATCTTGTGGTGACATATAACTAGCATCATATTTTGTCAAATCAAACTCTACCTTACAACTCACATCTTGTCCTGAAATATAACTAGCACTTGATTTGACAAAATATGATGCTAGTTATATGTCAGGACAAGATGTGGGTTGTAAGGTAGAGCTTGATTTGACAAAATATGACTCTACCTTACAAACCACATCTTGTCCTGACATATAACTAGCATCATATTTTGTGCTAGTTATATGTCAGGACAAGATGTGAGTTGTAAGGTATAGCTTGGTTTGACAAAATATGATGCTAGTTACATGTCAGGAGAAGATGTGGGTTGTAAGGTATAGCTTGATTTTACGTCAAATCAAGCTCTACCTTACAACTCAGATTTTGTCCTGACATATAATTAGCATCATATTTTGTCAACTCAAGCTCAACCTTACAACTCCCATCTTGTCCTGACATATAACTAGCGCCATATTTTGTCAAATCAAGCTCTACCGTACAACTCACATCTTCTCCTGACATATAACTAGAATCATATTTTGTCAAATCAAGCTCTACCTTACAACCCACATCTTTTCCTGACATATAACTAGCATCATAGTTTGTCAAATCAAGCTCTACTTCACAACCCACATCTTGTCCTGACATATAACTAGCATCATATTTTATCAACTCAAGCTCTACCTTAGAAATCACATCTTTTCCTGACATATAACTAGCATCATGTTTTGTCAAATGAAGCTCTACCTTACAACTCACATCTTGTTCTGACAGATAACTAGCATCATATTTTGTCAAATCAAGCTCTACCTCACAACCGACATCTTGTCCTGACATATAACTAGCATCTCAGGAGAAGATGTGAGTTGTAATATAGAGCTTGAAGTGACAAAACATTT
>NW_013811721.1:0-499 GCF_000517525.1 Limulus polyphemus
GTTATTTGTATTGATCGTGTTTGTATACTGTAATTATTATTGAAGTGGTATAATCCTTTGAATAATGTATTGTTGTCAATGTATATAATATTTTAATTCAAAATTGTATAACACCAATTGTTAATTCTCTAAGGAGGGAGTTGTGACGGATTTATTATTATATATTTATTTTCATATCGCTGTTTGCTTGAATTAAATTTATATTTACAAGTGTACATATCTTATACAGTTAAATATGCATTGTGAAACTCCCACCTATTCTCTAAAGTTGTAGAAGATTCTAGAGTGTAAGAATCAACAATATATGTATGTACGTAAACGCTTAATGTAGTTTTGTATTGTTACGTAATCTGAATTTCTAGAAACTATCCACACGCCTATAAATATAACCAACATGACGCACCAAAAAGGTAGCATCTATTACTGGTTTGCTAAAGTTGATATGCTATAAGTTTCGGAAGCTATAACTGTGATTGTTATAACGCTTATCAATCGGAAA
>NW_013811722.1:0-496 GCF_000517525.1 Limulus polyphemus
GTAGGCCACCACATGTTTGTTTTCACCCACTTTCTGAGACAACACTCCTCCAATTCCGACATTACTAGCATCACAATCCAGTATGTACGGCAGTGAGGGATCTGTAAGCTTTAAAAGTGAAGATCAGGCCAATTTTTCTTTCAATATCTTGAAAGAATGCTGGCAAGAAACTGTCCATTCAAACTTCTGGCCTTTTTTAGTCAAATCATGTAGTGGAGCAGCTATAGTTGCAAAGTCCTTCACAAACCTCCGGTAATAGGTACAGAGGTCCAAGAAACTTCTTAACTCTCCCACATTGTATGATGTTGGCCAATCACGCACTGCTTTCATCTTGTCAGGATCAGTTTGCACACCATGCTCACTTACAATGTGACCTAAGTAAAGCACCTCTTTCTGGAACAAGTGGCATTTCTTGGGATGGAGTTTGAGGTTTGCTACTTTCAAACGTTTGAATACTTCCTCTAGCCGGGACATTTCCTTATCAAAAGTTGTTGCA
>NW_013811723.1:0-668 GCF_000517525.1 Limulus polyphemus
GTATTTAAATAAACATGTATAAAGTATACATATCAATAATGAATAAATTTACAGTTTATATGTTTTTGATATATAAACAGATGTTAATGAAATATCTCATTGTAACTTTCACTACGTTTTAGGCATTGTTTATCCATACATTGATGCTCCTTTTGTATATATGTTATCTTGACTTGTATCTTATGTATAAAATTTATGTAATTTAACCCCTTTGCAAAATATCGGAATAAAATATTTATATATCAGTTAGTATGTTTTAATTATAAAACAACAACAGAAGTGTGGGTAAGTGATAGTAAGAAAGAAATTACAAAATTCTTACGATAAGCCTAAAGCTATCAAAGTGGTACTACTAGTACGTACAAATGACACAAAGTTATCCTTATAAATACTAAATCACACTTTTATTATGAACAAAATTATTGAACTTAAAACTGCGAATTAAAATACAAAAGTATATAAAAAATCACAAACTCTTACAGTTCAAAGTCCTAAGCCTACTTCATGTAAAGACCTTGCACTCGCCACTCGATAGCTGTTAACCCTAACAATTATAGATCAACTTCTTTCCTAAAAAATATATCTATTTTGAGTTAATTTTTCAATATAATGATTAATATAAATAGATATACAATGCAGCATGACTTAAGCTACTATATAAAAATAAT
>NW_013811724.1:0-498 GCF_000517525.1 Limulus polyphemus
AGGTTAAATGCCAGCTATGTGACATCTAGGATGTGATAACTTCCTATTTTAGGATTATCCTGCTAAACCTCAGTCAGTAGAAGAGTAAATCACTGAATAGCAACAAAGTCTTCAGAAAGCAAGGAACGGTGTTGATTACCATCAACATTCCTGTTCACAAGTCTACAGGTTAAATGGCAGCTATGTGACATCTAGGATGTGATAATTTCCTATTTTAGGATTATCCTGCTAAACCTCAGTCACTAGAAGAGTAAGTCATTGAATAGCAACAAAGTCTTCAGAAAGCAAGGAACGGTGTTGATTACCATCAACATTCCTGTTCACAAGTCTACAGGTTAAATGGCAGCTATGTGACACCTAGGATGTGATAACTTCCTATTTTAGGATTATCCTGCTAAACCTCAGTCAGTAGAAGAGTAAGTCATTGAATAGCAACAAAGTCTTCAGAAAGCAAGGAACGGTGTTGATTACCATCAACATTCCTGTTCACAAGTGTAC
>NW_013811725.1:0-496 GCF_000517525.1 Limulus polyphemus
AAAAAATCCTGAATTTTCACTAGTGTTACCCACTTTCTCTTATCATGTCATCATCCCTATTTTATCAACCATCCCTCAAAAATGTACAAAATTAAATGTAAATTACTCTCTATAAAATCATTATTGCTCAGACAAACCATAATTTTTATAGCCTTCAATTTTACTTGGTTACAGACTATTGAAAATTAAATCCCTCCTGCCACACCCACCTGTCACATTGTCTCTTTCAGAATTCGTTGATAGATCTCTCTTACATTTCATTATATATTACCTATAACCAATAGAAAGTCAAGGTTTTCATATATCAAATGACGTACTGTATAATGTTATGCTGTGAACAGATAATAATCAATTTCACCCAGAGTAGCAACATCATTCCTGTGGGAAAGTTAACAACTAGCTTGGATGAATTTGTAACAGCTCTTGCCACAAAGTTAGAAAGCCAGGAACATTTTGTGAGGTAAATGAATTTGCCTACTTTTTGCATGTTATTAGT
>NW_013811726.1:0-496 GCF_000517525.1 Limulus polyphemus
CAAGAGAAGGCCAAAGAACGATATTAGCTATTGGGTTCTATTTAATCCACTCGGACTTAAGGAAACATATGTAGATATGTTGTAAATATACCAGTTAATTAACACATTGACTGCAGACTGAAGTAAAAAGAGGGTCATAGAACGATACTAGCTATTGGGTCCTATTTAATCCACTTGGAGTTAAGGAAACACATGTAGATATGTTGTAAATATATGAGTTAATTAACACATTGGCTGCTGACTAAAGTCAACAGTGGGTCATAGAACGATATTAGCTATTGGGTCCTATTTAATCCATTCGGACTTAAGGAAACACGTGTAGTTTAGTTGTAAATATCTGAGTTATCTCACTTATTGGCTGCAGACTAAAGTAAACAGTGGGTCATAGAAAGATTCTAGTTATTGGGACCAATTTAATCCACTCGGACTTTAAAAAACACATGTAGATATGTTGTAAATATATGAGTTAATTAACACATTGACCGAAGACTGATGT
>NW_013811727.1:0-495 GCF_000517525.1 Limulus polyphemus
ATGCCTTTTTTTTCTATAACTTGCTATCTATCATGTAAAGTAATTTTCATTTGAAGATTAAAAATACTTTTATACATCAGAAGATTTTTAAATTTCACATGCAAAATCTTTATGATGTCAAGATAGTTATCAAACATTTGTTAAGAAAAACTTTATATTTTATCTGTTATTTTCAGTAATTCCTCTCTGTACAGGTTCGGAAGATTTGACTGAACTCGCAACCACCATAAAAAATTAGGAAATAAACAAATTATGCCTCTTTCATTCTAGAATGAACACAAATTATAACACAAAAACATAAATGTTTACATTTATATGTATTTATTATTTTTATTATATTGACCTTTCAGCCACAATACAGAAGTTACAATGATGCGGTACATATGCTCTCATGTTACCGTATCAAATAACATAAAACTGACCTTTGGTCTGTGCAAAGTAACTTGTTTTGGCTGTGTTTTAGCAGACTAGTATTTTTGTTAAAATACAGTGACA
>NW_013811728.1:0-497 GCF_000517525.1 Limulus polyphemus
GGTCGGCGAGGTAAGCCAAAAGTGGTGCATGCCAACAGGCTTTGGCGTTATCACAATCCAGGATATTTCAGTTGGGACGAAGTGAACAAAGGAACAAATGACGCTGCTGAAGAGGTGTCACCTGAAAAAGCCAATGCCAAAGAAAAAACTACTCAGTTTTGAGAAGGGAAACAATGAAGCTCTTGATGAAGTTACTACCACTGATGTGACTGTTACCAAAGATAGGACATTTACTGATGAAGCAGATGAACCCCACATGAAGCAGAAGCCAACGAGATCGAGACCAATACGGAAGAAGATACGTCCCGTAAAATTAAGAGACTTTGTTGAATTGTAATTTTGTGTTTGTAATTCTGTACATTTAATTAAGTTACTGTTAATTGTTATTGGTTTATTGTAAGTGGCTATTGTTCGGGACGAACAATACTAAGGTGAGGGCAGTGTTGCATGAACGAGGTCACGTGACTGGTGTCACGCCACCTATTTTCTAGAACTGT
>NW_013811729.1:0-497 GCF_000517525.1 Limulus polyphemus
TGAAATTATAGATCGGTTGTATTTTGAAGCGATGTTTTATTCAAATTAACTTAGATTTTTATTTATGGCGGCGTTCTTTAAAAGTAACTGTAGTACGAAGGCATATTTTTCAAAAATTTATATCGAACAGTAGACGTAAGTACATTCTTATACATAAGAATTGTAAAAATATCTACATGGTGTATCATAATAACGTCAGTACAGTTAACGTGAATAACATGCTAGTTTAACACAAACTTTAACGCACTGAACTCAACACTTGATGTGCAAGATGTTTTAATTACGATATACTAAATAGCCCATATGAGAAAACTTATGTAACAGTATATACAACAGTTCACACGCGAGACCCGCTGTTTGTGTACTCAAAAATCTAAATGTAAGGTCTGTTGAATTACTGAGTACCTAACAGTTCACATGTAAGGTCTGTTGAATTACTGAGTACCTAACAGTTCACGTGTAAGGTCTGTTGAATTACTGAGTACCTAACAGTTCAC
>NW_013811730.1:0-497 GCF_000517525.1 Limulus polyphemus
CCATTTGCTTTCACATATCATTTGTTGTAGACCAAATCGATACATTTGTCTGTAAGTACATAAGTCGAAAATTCAGCTACTCGTCGCCAGACTGATTAATTTAAAACTATGAAAATATCTTTATAAGATTCTTTGTAAAAATTAAAACCGACACTAAGCAGGATTTGAAACCAAGGCCTTAATAACTTTGGATTCATATCTCTGGTTCAAAGCTTTTATTTTTGCGGAAAATTATAAAATTATTTCGGACTGTGTAAGTCTTACATGTATATTATTTTTGTGTTTGTTTTTGTAATTAAGCACAAAACTACACAATGGGCTATGTGTGATCTGCCCACCACGGACATCGAAACCCGAATTCTAGCGTTGTAAGTCCGCAGACAACCCGCTGTGCTACTGGGGGGCTTATTTTTGTGACAAGTCTCAAACTGGCGACTTTCGAACCAATATTACCTATTCGTTTAAAGTCCTACCACTTCGAAACAAAACCTTACATA
>NW_013811731.1:0-496 GCF_000517525.1 Limulus polyphemus
CTGGTGATACAGGGAACTATAGCAAACATTGGTGGGGCAGAGAACTATAACAAACATTGGTGAGGCAGGGAACTATAACAAACATTGGTGATACAGGGAACTGTAACAAACATTGGTGATACAGGGAACTATAACAAACATTGGTGAGGCAGGTAACTGTAACAAACATTGGTGTGGCAGGAAACTATAACAAACATTGGTGGTGCAGGGAACTATAACAAACATTGGTGAGGCAGGGAACTATAACAAACATTGGTGGAGCAGGGAACTGTAACAAACATTGGTGTGGCAGGGAACTGTAACAAACATTGGTGAGGCAGGGAACTATAACAAACATTGGTGGAGCAGGGAACTGTAACAAACATTGGTGTGGCAGGGAACTGTAACAAACATTGGTGTGGCAGGGAACTGTAACAAACATTGGTGAGGCAAGGAACTGTAACAAACATTGGTGTGGCAGGGAACTGTAACAAACATTGGTGTGGCAGGGAACTAT
>NW_013811732.1:0-1415 GCF_000517525.1 Limulus polyphemus
CTGACCGTCACGCTCATGGTTGAAAGGTCGAGCATGTGTGGCGATCAAGCGCCCTAATAACAAAGCTATGCTAGGCAAAATATAAATCAATGAAGAGAAAGGTGTGTATCGTGCAGCATATGCTTACTAATCAAAATTTATTGATTAAATTAGTTTTTGCTCCCCAGTGGCTCAGTGATAAGTCAGTGGGCTCATACTGCTAAAATGCGGATTTCATACTCGGGATGGGCACAACACAGATTGCCCATTGTATTGCTTTGTGCTCTACAACAAATAAGCAAAATTTTGTTTTGTTATTGACAAAGAAAAATACTTCAAATTTAAAACTTTTTGTTCTCCAATAAAACAACAATAAACACTTAAATTATATAGTGATAGTGTTTTATTTAAGCGCAAAGCTACACAATGGGCTATCTGCAGTGCACAGATCGACCCTCAGATTTTAGCATTTTAAGCCCTCAAGTTTACCGCTGACCCAGTGCAGAGCATTATGTGTCAAATATGATCGAAATTTATGATAAGAATGGTTTCCAGTAATGATGATAACTTATAAGTATTTGACATAAACCGTCATATTCAAATTATATACAATGGTAGTTTTTTAAGCTTATGCAACTAACTGGGTTTTGAGTAATAATAATAAATTGAAAAAAAACGCCATTAACATAATTCCAGTAAAGTAGTAATGAAGTTTAATGGGTAAGAATTAATCCATTTATTATTAACTAATGTTAGTCTGTGATTCTTAGTACAGCTTTAATGGTAAATCAGTACGTTGGAGACTAAACAGTGAGAGATTAGAAAATATCATGCAAATAATAACTTATAACCATAATGCTATCTACCCATACCTAAAATTACTTGAATAGTGTATCTAGAAAATTAGTAGATAACAGAAAGCCAGGATAATCTTCCAAGTTCTAAAGTACCAATAAGCTGAAAACAAGGAAACCAGCAAGTAGTTTACTAATGACAGACCACAGGAAGTGATAAGTTAATGCTAAGGAGTTGATTTCAATAGAATGAAAATAATAAAATCGACAAGTAGTTTACTAATGACAGACCACAGGAAGTGATAAGTTAATGCTAAGGAGTTGATTTCAATAGAATGAAAATAATAAAATCGACAAGTAGTTTACTAATGACAGACCACAGGAAGTGATAAGTTAATGCTAAGGAGTTGATTTCAATAGAATGAATATAATAAAATCGACAATTAGTTTACTAATGACAGCGGAATTACAACGCTAAAAACCGGGTTTCGATACTCGTAGTGGGCAGAGCACAGATAACCTATTTGCCCTATTGTGTAGCTTTGTGCTTAACTGCAAACAAACAAATTAACGACAGACCACAGGAAGTGATAAGTTAGTGCTGATGAGTTGATGTCAATAGACTGAAAACAAAGAAACTGG
>NW_013811733.1:0-496 GCF_000517525.1 Limulus polyphemus
GTTAATAAAAGCTTCTGATTAAACATTCACATCGATATATATATGGTAAATAAGAACTACTGATTAAACATTCACATCGATATATATATATATGGTAAATAAAATTTCTGGTTAAACATTCACAACGATATTCATATCTGTATGATAAATGAAAAACTTCTTATTAAATATTCAATTCGATATAAATATGGTAAATAAAAACTACTGATTAAACATTCACATCGATATATATATATGGTAAATAAAATTTCTGGTTAAGCATTCACAACGATATACATATCTATATGGTAAAAAAAACTTCTGATTAAATATTCAAATCGATATATATGTATATGGTAAATGAAAACTTCTGAGTAAACATTTACAACGATATATATATGGTAATTATATCTTGTGATTAAACATTTAGAACGATATATATATATATATAGATGGTAAATAAATATTCTTAATTAAAATTCACAACGATATATATATAGGTAAATAAAAACGTCTG
>NW_013811734.1:0-497 GCF_000517525.1 Limulus polyphemus
TGGAAGTTGGACCTGGCTGACTGGCCATCTTTCACCTCTCTCTTCAAACTTGATCCTGCCTTTGTCTGTCTGCCATCAATAGGCAACTGTGTGGTTGCAATGACTGACTGTATCATCCAGGCAGCTGCTCATTTTATTCCTACGACCTCGACACGTTTTCCACGGTAGCCTCGTCCATGGTAGAGTCCTGCCTGCCAGGAGGCATGGAAGGCTCAAAAACGGGCCTGGGATACCTTCTGATGGTATCTCTCTCTTTCTAACTGCATTGTTTATCAGCAGGCCCTTGCCTATGCTCGGCAGGTTCAACATCAAAGCCAGAAGGAGTCTTGGATTAAGTTCACTACTAGCATCTCTTCTACCACCAGTTCCAAAACTGTATGGGACAAGATTCGGAAAGTCATTGGGAGGTATGCTTCCCATCCCTTTTCCATCTTGCTCTCCAATGGCCAGGAAGTTGCTGATGCCCAAAGCATTGCTGATGCTCTCAACCACAGTTT
>NW_013811735.1:0-497 GCF_000517525.1 Limulus polyphemus
AGGACTGACGCAGCACAACTTCCCGTAACTTTTTCGGTATAACCGTTTGCCAGGTCGTCACTTTCCTATCTGCAGTTTCCCATCTCTGGAGTAGAATACCGTTTTCAAGCTTCAACTGGTCCCATTGTGCCCAATAGTTCTTTGTCACAGGGCTCAGACTAGACACCTTCTAGCAAGCAGGGCACAAAACACTTGCTTTTAGAAAATCAATTATTGGCTTCAAATCTTGGTCTTTCTCCTGCTCTGTTTTAATATCTATACCTGGTTCCATTTCACCATCATCAACTCTTTCAGTCGGCTTGACTTCAGCTTCATGGCACCTGGTTAGTTCAACCTCTCTTTTGCAGCAATGTCTGCAGTCACTTTTGCAGGGTCTTTGGCTCAGTCCATCGGCATTACCATGAGATTTTCAGTCTCTGTAGTCAATATCATAATTATACTGGTCTATCTTTCCAATCCAACGTGACAATTGTCCTCTGGATTCTTTAATGTATCTT
>NW_013811736.1:0-1273 GCF_000517525.1 Limulus polyphemus
ACAGGTAGAAACTGTTAGGACAAGACTGTCTGTATACTATGTGACAGGTAGAAACTGTTAGGACAAGACTGTCTGTATACTATGTGACATGTAGAAACTGTTAGGACAAGACTGTCTCTATACTATGTGACAGGTAGAAACTGTTAGGACAAGACTGTCTCTATACTATGTGACAGGTAGAAACTGTTAGGACAAGACTGTCTGTATACTATGTGACAGGTAGAAACTGTTAGGACAAGACTGTCTGTATACTATGTGACAGGTAGAAACTGTTAGGACAAGAACTGTCTGTATACTATGTGACAGGTGGAAACTGCTAATCTAGTAAAGCCTTTTCATTATAAACTTATACAGAGCATTATTGTCAATATTTAACCATTAAATACGTTGAATTACTGCATCTTGTAATGGTAAAGTAGCTTTAGTGTTTATAATATGATGAAACGTTCTGTATGTTTAGTGTTTATAATATGATGAAACGTTCTCTATGTTTAGTGTTTATAATATGACGAAACGTTCTCTATGTTTAGTGTTTATAATATGACGAAACGTTCTGTAAATTTAGTGCTTTTAATATGATGAAACGTTCTCTACGTTTAGTGTTTATAATATGATGCCAGATTTGATTAATTTAGAAAGATCGGATATGTTAGGATATTTAGGTTAGCTCTAAATTATAGTCATAATTATAGTTATAATGAAAGTCATTATAACCAATAATGATTCTAGATGTAATGAAAAACGAAGTAAGCTATAAAGAACGTTTCATCATATTATAAACACTAAACATAGAGAACGTTTCATCATATTATAAACACTAAACATAGAGAACGTTTCATCATATTATAAACACTAAACATACAGAACGTTTCATCATATTATAAACACTAAACATACAGAACGTTTCATCATATTATAAACACTAAACATACAGAACGTTTCATCATATTATAAACACTAAAGCTACAGAACGTTTCATCATATTATAAACACTAAACATAGAGAACGTTTCATCATATTATAAACACTAAACATGGAGAACGTTTCATCATATTAAAAGCACTAAAGCTACAGAACGTTTCATCATATTATGAACACTAAATTTACAGAACGTTTCGTCATGTTCAAACCAGTGAACTAACAAGACGTTTCACCATATTCTAACCATTAAATTAACAAGACGTTTCACCATATTATAATCATTAAATTAACAAGACGTTTCACCATATTCTAACCATTAACTAACAAGACGTTTCACCATATTATAATCATT
>NW_013811737.1:0-565 GCF_000517525.1 Limulus polyphemus
AATAATATACACATACTAGAATATCTGGTAAACCATCAATAATATACACATACTAGAATACTTAGTAAACCATCAATAATATACACATACTAGAATACGTAGTAGATCATCAATAATATATACATACTAGAATATCTGGTAAACCATCAATAATATACCCATACTAGAATATCTGGTAAACCATCAATAATATACACATACTAGAATATCTGGTAAACCATCAATAATATACACATACTATAATACGTAGTAGATCATCAATAATATATACATACTAGAATATCTGGTAAACCATCAATAATATACACATAGTAGAATACGTAGTAGACCATCGATAATACACACATACTAGAATATCTGGTAAACCATCAATAATATACACATACTAGAATATCTGGTAAACCATCAATAATATACACATACTAGAATACTTAGTAAATCATCAATAATATACACATACTCGACTACTTAGTAGACCATCGATAATACACACATACTCGACTACTTAGTAGACCATCGATAATACACACATACTAGAATATGTAGTAGATCGTCAATAATATAT
>NW_013811738.1:0-614 GCF_000517525.1 Limulus polyphemus
TTCAAACAAACAAGATTATTTTTATATTATTCTTAGTTCAAGATGTGTCCATTTGAACGTCACTTGTAAACTTACGCTTACAAGTTAGAATACTGTACAAGTTGTGTGTAAAAACGTTGAGGAAGAAATAAAGTATTTTGTTTTCGTTACATAGCCTGTACGTTGAATTATTTTCACCAAATAATCAAAAAGAGCCCGCCAATCGAAAGAATAATATTACAACACTGAGGTCAGAAGTTTAATCGTTTATTTGTTTGAGAGCAAAGCCACATTGGAATATCTGCGAGGAATATAATTTAATTAAGCATTGTAAATTCATAGATTTACCGCTGTCCCAATGAGGTACAATGTCAGCAGTAAGATTATTTTGTGATGATAAAATATAATATTGAATAAACTTCAAGTTTCGAGGTAATCTCATGAGGTAACATCAGAGATTTATTGGAGCTAGTGAACCCTATCGAGACGGGTAGCTAAGGGTCAGTGGGCATGTCATCTAATCTCATGAGGTAACATCAGAGATTTATTGGAGCTAGTGAACCCTATCGAGACGGGTAACTAAGGGTCAGAGGGCATGTCATCACGTTTCTATACTTACATTCTTTATTAAGCTA
>NW_013811739.1:0-584 GCF_000517525.1 Limulus polyphemus
AGCATGGTCTGTCCTGATGGTAAACCTAGTCCCATAGAGGTAAGGATGGAAATATGGCAGACTCTTTACTATAGCAAGGAGTTCCCTCCGTGTTACACAATAGTTCCTCTCTGGTCTTTCTTTCTGGAACAAGTGGCATTCTTGGGATGGAGTTTGTGGTTTGCTTATTTTAAACACTTGAATACTTCCTCTAGCCAGGACAATTCATCATCAAAAGCTGTTGCGAATACAATGACATCGTCCAGGTACACTAGGGCTATCCTCCATTGTAGGCCTTCCAGTACCCTTTCCATCAGCCTCTCAAATGTTGCTGGAACATTGCTAAGCCCGAATGGCATCACATAATATTGCCAGAGACCTTGGCCATAACTAAATGCAGTCTTAGGTTTATCTGCTTCAGCCATTTTTACTTGATGGAAACCTGACTCTAAGTCCAGAGTTCAAAACCACCTGGCTCCACTTATGGCATCAAGAGTGTCATCAATTCTTGGCAGTGTCCAAAAAAGACTCATACCCTTTATACTGTTAAGATCCCTGAAGTCCACACAGCAATGTTGGGTCCCATCCTTCTTCTGGACTAACAC
>NW_013811740.1:0-497 GCF_000517525.1 Limulus polyphemus
GCTCTTAGACATGGTTACAGTTTTGATACAAACGTCACGTGAATAAAGAAGACAGTTAACACAAAACAAGAAGAAATGTTAAAATTTAAATAACGATTGAATGAACTTGAGATATATATTATATCAATTATGTCTCTTTTAATTGTCTTTTTAGCGCAAAGATATTTGCGATTCGTCTATCTTGGGACGATATAAACCACAGATTTTAGAGTTTTAAGTCAGTAAATTTACCGCTAACCCACCAGAAAAAGTTAACACTAAAAACGAAGATAAGTGAATACATATTAATGAAAGAGTTAACACTAAAAACGAAGATAGGTGAATACATATTAATGAAAGAGTTAACACTAAAAACGAAGATAAGTGAATACATATTAATGAAAGAGTTAACACTAAAAACAAAGATAGGTGAATACATATTAATGAAATAGTTAACACTAAAAACGAAGATAGGTGAATACATATTAATGAAATAGTTAACACTAAAAACGAAGATA
>NW_013811741.1:0-497 GCF_000517525.1 Limulus polyphemus
ATGCTGACTCAGGATGTCTAACATACAATACAAAGTTTAACATGCTAACTCAGGATATCTAACATACAATACAAAGTTCACCGTGCTGACTCAGGATGTCTAACATACAATACAAAGTTCACCATGTTGACTCACAATATCTAACATACAATACAAAGTTCACGATGCTGGCTCAGGATATCTAACTCAGAATACAACGTTCACCATGCTGGCTCAGGATATCTAACATACAATACAAAGTTCACCATGCTAACTCAGGATATCTAACATACAATACAAAGTTCACCATGCTGGCTCAGGATATCTAACATACAATACAAAGTTCACCATGTTGACTCACAATATCTAACATACAATACAAAGTTTAACATGCTGACTCAGGATATCTAACATACAATACAAAGTTCACCAAGCTGGCTCAGGACATCTAACATACAATACAACGTTCACCATGCTGGCTCAGGATATCTAACATACAATACAAAGTTCACCATGCT
>NW_013811742.1:0-1259 GCF_000517525.1 Limulus polyphemus
TCTTTCAATACGACTGAAATAAAGTAGATTTAAGTGTCAAAATAAGAAATATTAATTATCTAATTTAACAATATTAATGTGGAAAGGAAACGTCTTTTTTATGTAAAAACTGTTTCGTCTGATCTAACTAACAATACCTTGAGAATTCTACAACAAGAAACAAGGTAAAGACATAACCTAAACCTCCATCTAACTAACAATACCTTGAGAATTCTACACCGAGAAATAAGGTAAAGATATAACCTAAACCGTAGAATTCTCAAGGTATTGTTAGTTAGGTGGAATGGTAAATTATATCACAATGTGCTGTTATAAGTAGGAAGATGATCTACTATTGCCAAAGGCGTTTAACGCGCAGAGGCTTTCTAAACACTAATAGAAACATAAATTTTCGTTTCTTCTAAATCGAACTGCGACGCTTCAATATAGCCTAGCCGATATCATTCAGACGTTTTAGTTATATATTTACATTGTCTCTTGGTGGAATTCTCAAGGTATTGTTAATTAAATGGAGATTCTCAAGCTGTTGTTAGTTAGATGAAGGTTTTGGTTATATCTTTACCTTATTTCTCGGTGTAGAATTCTCAAGGTATTGTTAGTTAGGTGGAGGTTTAGGTTATGTCTTTACCTTGTTTCTTGTTAAGAAATATTTATAAGTTTCTTCGATTTAAAACAAACTGAATTTTCGTTTTATCCACTTTTTGTCTTTGTTTGCTTGAACAAAGTTAAAATAAAGCTATTGTGCCGTATTACCCATTGAAAGCCGTATTACCCATTGAAAGACAATAGGTATTAAATAAAGCTATTGTGCCGTATTACCCATTGAAAGACAACAGGTATTAAAGTAAAGCTAATGTGCCGTATTACCCATTGAAGGACAAAGAGTATTAAAATAAAGCTATTGTGTCGTATTACCCATTGAAGGACAATAAGTATTAAAATAAAGCTATTGTGTCGTATTACCCATTGAAAGACAATAGGTATTAAAATAAAGCTAATGTGCCGTATTACCCATTGAAAGACAATAGGTATTAAAATAAAGCTAATGTGCCGTATTACCCATTGAAGGACAATAGGTATTAAAAAGAAGGCATCTTATGAAAGGTAATACATGGTTGTTTATTGCAAACCAGATAAACTTATACGATAGCTTAGTAAAGCATTACTCAATTTTCACCTATAATTTATCAATGTATTAATAATGGCTGGAGACGGCTTAAATGGGTAATGAAGAAAAACTTTAATATAAGTTTAACATG
>NW_013811743.1:0-497 GCF_000517525.1 Limulus polyphemus
AATGTCAAATGTGATGTTCTACTAGACTTCTGGGAGATCAATGTCAAATGTGATATTCCACTAGACTTCTGAGAGATCAGTGTCAAATGTGATGTTCTACTAGACTTCTGGGAGATCAATGTCAAATGTGATGTTTTACTAGACTTCTGGGAGATCAATGTCAAATGTGATGTTCTACTACACTTCTGGGTGATCAATGTCAAATGTGATATTCCACTAGACTTCTGAGAGATCAGTGTCAAATGTGATGTTCTACTAGACTTCTGAGAGATCAATGTCAAATGTGATGTTTTACTAGACTTCTGGGAGATCAGTGTCAAATGTGATGTTCTACTAGACTTCTTTGAGATCAATGTCAAAGGTAATGTTCTACTAGACTTCTTTGAGATCAGTGTCAAAGGTGATGTTTTCTAGACTTCTGGGAGATCAATGTCAAATGTGATATTCCACTAGACTTCTGGGAGATCAATGTCAAAGGTGATGTTTTCTAGACTTCT
>NW_013811744.1:0-494 GCF_000517525.1 Limulus polyphemus
GTTTTGCGTTTTGTACCAGTACGTCGTTCCATTTGGACGGATCATCTCCAACTTTTGTATGAACGTTCGTTGCATACTTGCGTATTTACATGCAAAATTCTAGCCTTCTATTATCATTTTTGCGACTTTTGTGGTCGTTTTATGTTACTCTTTTATTGTTTTTTCTGAATGCGTATGTGTGCTGCAGTGAAGCTTTTTCTTACTGATTGTTTTTCGATTTCTTGTTACCAGAAGGTCCTAAATTGATGATTCTTCACCAAATTTGGTATGCAGGTACACTTTAACGCTGCGTAGTAATATGCAGAGTTTTACCTTCCTACTGTTTATTTTAAAGGAGATATGGAAGGTTTTGCGTTTTGTACCAGTACGTCGTTCCATTTGGACGGATCATCTCCAAATTTTGTATGAACGTTCGTTGCATACTTGCGTATTTACATGCAAACTTTCTAGCCTTCTATTATCATTTTTGCGTACTTTGGTGGTCGTTTTATGTT
>NW_013811745.1:0-497 GCF_000517525.1 Limulus polyphemus
TGTTTCACTAAACATACTGGCTTTACAGACATATTTTATAGGAAGGAGTTTCACTAAACATACTAACTTTACAGACATATTCTATAGGAAGGAGTTAAGAAAAACAATTAAAAGATTATAATTTAACTTGTCTTTAATCCTACAGTAATAGATACAATTAAAATCCTAGAAATATAAAACATATTTACTCATATTACAGATAGATCACCAACTGTGTATTCCAGTTTTATCAGCGAGACTAACAAATGATAATTTTATCCAAATCATATTTGTATTTTTTTTAATGTAGCAAAAGATTTGTGAATTTTTAGTTTCAACTCACATCATGAGACAACACTACATCTCAATCAGCTAGTGCATGTTGAACATGAGACAACACTACATCACAATCAGCTAGTGTATGTTGAACATGAGACAACACTACATCTCAATTAGCTTGGGCATTTTGAACATGAGACAACACTACATCACAATCAGCTGTCGCGTGTTGAACATGA
>NW_013811746.1:0-1504 GCF_000517525.1 Limulus polyphemus
ATGAAGCCGAGCAAAAGGAAGGCAGAGATTCTGATTGGATAAACAGAATGAAGCCGAACAAGAGGTAGGCAGAGATTCTGATTGGATAAACAGAATGAAGCCGAGCAAGAGGCAGGCAGAGATTCTGATTGGATGAACAGAATGAAGCCGAGCAAGAGGAAGGCAGAGATTCTGATTGGATGAACAGAATGAAGCCGAGCAAGGGGCAGTCAGAGATTCTGATTGGATAAACAGAATGAAGCCGAACAAGAGACAGGCAGAGATTCTGATTGGATGAACAGAATGAAGTCGAGCAAGGGGCAGGCAGAGATTCTGATTGGATAAACAGAATGAAGCCGAGCAAGAGGAAGGCAGAGATTCTGATTGGATAAACAGAATGAAGCCGAGCAAGAGGCAGGCAGAGATTTTCCTGATTTGGTTTCATTAGAAAGTTGATTGAAGAACCATAGTCGTGAACCGTAAGGTCTGGGGAGAACATTATGCTTGATTGATAAGATTCTACGGATACCAAACCCACACCAAGAGTGTGAATAACTATTTCTAGCTCACTTTATTGGTTTATTTTTAAACATGAAAAACGATCCGCCATTATTAAAAATAACGAGCTATTTTGTTTTGATTTCTCATAAGCTTTACTAAAATATGTATCCTTGAAATAAGATACCGCGTAACATGCTAAAATTGTAGTTGTGTAACATCATACAATTGTAACTGTCTAACATGTTAACATGCCAATCGTGTAACATTCTAAAGTTGTAACTGTGCGATATGTTGAAAGTTATAAGTGAGTAACAAGTTAAAGTATTAACCGTGTAACATGATAAAGCTGCAAGTTATAAGTGTGATATGTTGAAGTTTTGTCCTTGTAACATGCTAAAATTGTAGTCGTGTAACATCATACAATTGTAACTGTGTAACATGTTAGAATTATTTGTGTGTAATATGTTAAAATGTCAACCTAAAATATTAACCGTGTAACATGATAAAGTTGTAACTGTGTGATATGTTAAAGTTATAAGTGAGTAACAAGTTAAAATATTAACCGTGTAACATGATAAAGCTGCTAGTTATAAGTGTGATATGTTGAAGTTTTGTCCTTGTAACATGCTAAAATTGTAGTCGTGTAACATCATACAATTGTAACTGTGTAACATGTTAAAGTTATAAGTGTGTAATATGTTAACATGCCAACCGTGTAACATGCTAAAATTGTAGTCGTGTAACATCATACAATTGTAACTGTGTAACATGTTAAAGTTATAAGTGAGTAATATGTTAACATGCCAATCGTGTAACATGCTAAAATTGTAGTCGTGTAACATCATACAATTGTAACTGTGTAACATGTTAAAGTATTAACCGTGTAACATGATAAAGCTGCAAGATATAATTGTGTTGTGTTGAAGTTTTGTCCTTGTAACATGTTAAAATTATGACTTTGTAACATTTTAAAGTTGAAAATTTTGTAACTATTTATCAGAAGTAAAACCGGATGGTAAGCTTA
>NW_013811747.1:0-1094 GCF_000517525.1 Limulus polyphemus
ATATTTATAAAATAATTGACTAAAACCACAATGTGTAGACTTCAGCATATTTATAATATAATTTCTTTAACCAGAATGTATACACTCCAGCATATTTGTAAAATAATTGAC
The DNA here is from genome assembly GCF_000517525.1 of Limulus polyphemus. Lineage (NCBI taxonomy): Eukaryota > Metazoa > Arthropoda > Merostomata > Xiphosura > Limulidae > Limulus > Limulus polyphemus. Next base: position 112 of record NW_013811747.1, read on the forward strand.
TTTAACCAGAATGTATATACTTCAGCATATTTATAAAATAATTGACTAAAACCAGAATGTGTAGACTTCAGCATATTTGTAAAATAATTGACTTTAACTAGAATGTATATACTTCAGCATATTTATAAAATAATTTCGTTAACCAGAATGTATATACTTCAGTATATTTGTAAAATAATTTCTTTAACCAGAATGTATACACTTCAGCATATTTATAAAATAATTGACTAAAACCAGAATGTGTAGACTTCAGCATATTTATAAAATAATTGTCTTTAACCAGAATGTGTAGACTTCAGCATATTTGTAAAATAATTTCTTTAACCAGAATGTATACACTCCAGCATATTTATAAAATAATTGACTAAAACCACAATGTGTAGACTTCAGCATATTTGTAAAATAATTTCTTTAACCAGAATGTATACACTTCAGTATATTTGTAAAATAATTTCTTTAACCAGAATGTATATACTTCAGCATATTTATAAAATAATTGACTTTAACCAGAATGTGTAGACTTCAGCATATTTGTAAAATAATTGTCTTTAACCAGAATGTGTATACTTCAGCATATTTCTAAAATAATTTCTTTAACCAGAATGTATACACTCCAGCATATTTGTAAAATAATTGACTTTAACCAGAATGTTTATACTTGTCAATTATTTTATAAATATGCTGACATTCTGGTTTTATAAAATAATTTCTTTAACCAGAATGTATATAATTCAGCATATTTATAAAATAACTTCTTTAACCAGAATGTATACATTCCACCATATTTATAAAATAATTGACTAAAACCAGAATGTGTAGACTTCAGCATATTTATAGAATAATTTCTTTAACCAGAATGTATACACTCCAGCATATTTGTAAAATAATTGACTTTAACCAGAATGTATATACTTCAGCATATTTATAAAATAATTGACTAAAACCAGAATGTGTAGACTTCAGCATATTTTGTAAAATAATTG
>NW_013811748.1:0-495 GCF_000517525.1 Limulus polyphemus
TTTATTTCTGTACGTCAATTCGGTCTCACTGTATTTCAGTGGGCGGCTTTTAAAAGTAAACTGCAAGCGTAATACACACAAATAACGTAACATTGTGTGGTATTGACTTAACGTAGAGCAGTTGCGCTATATCCTAGGGGAGGGCATAATTATTAATTAATAGGCATTATAGGCCAGAGGAAATTTTGCGCCACTTCACACCTGCGCCCGGGGGCGACTGCCTCCCTTGCTCCCCTCTTGCTACGCTACCGGACCCAAAAAGAATTCAGCGTGGATTTAAGTGAATAAAATCAAAAATTGGCAACCAAACTGGTGGCTACCTTATAGCATTGATAAGGATTTTACAGCAAATATTCATTCTGTTACGTCAGCGAAGTCACATGACTAGTGTCATGCCACGTTTCTAGAACTATCCTGTACCTTGGCGAATGCTCTAGCATTTACTAGATATAGGGTAGTCTGGTATATATAAGAGGGTGACATCGTGACGGGGAT
>NW_013811749.1:0-497 GCF_000517525.1 Limulus polyphemus
TTCTCAAAACCGAGTAGAGTTTCTTCTTCGACAGTGGCTTTTTCAGGTGACACGTCTTCAGCAACATCATTTGTTCCGTTGATCACTTCATCCCAATTGAAATGTCCTGGACCGTTATAATGCCAAAGCCTCTTGGCATGCACCACCTTTGGCTTACCTCGCCGACCACATTTTATCTGGAAAGTCACGTCTGAGAGACGATCCACTATGCCATATGGGCCTTCCCATGGAGAAAAAAACTTATGAGACTTCCCTTTTGTCTTCCTGGGATTATACAACCCCACCTTGTCTCCTGGTACAAAGCTGACTTCAGTAGATCTCTTATCATAACATAGCTTCATCGAATCAGCAGACGTTTTCAAGTTTGAATGCACTTGATGGTGAATATCATCCATCCTTTCCAATAACACTTTCACAAACTCTGACACATTTTCAGGCAACTCTTCATAAGGTGGGTGTTCTGTTAACAGATCCACTGGCAACTGAAGTTCCCAACC
>NW_013811750.1:0-497 GCF_000517525.1 Limulus polyphemus
AGGAGCCAGTGTAGGAAGAATATTACCAACAAGTCGGCTTCAAGGAGACCAGTAGTGGTTGGTGTTGAGCAACGCCCACCAACCCCATCTTGAAAGTCCCAACAGCTAGGTGTAAAATGCCAAGCACACACAGTGTCTGTGTGACAGGAAAGCTGGATGGCCAAAGGTGCAACTTTGTCATAGACTCTGCGTCTCAGCAAACCCTTGTGAGCATCAAGGTGCTGGATAACAAAGGAGTACCAGAAGCTGTACAGAAGCTCTGTGGTGTGACAGGACATTCTGCAAGGTTGTGGGGACCAGTGTGGGTAACTATCGAGCTCATGGGCATGAAAAACAGACAGAAAGTATACTTGGCTGACATTGAAGACCAATGCATATTAGGATTGGACTATCTATTACCAAGGAAGTTTGTAATTGATTTTGATAAAATGACGTTTGGGAACAACAAAGGCCAAGTTTCGGTAACAGTTAAAAGAGAGGTTGAACTAATTAGGTGT
>NW_013811751.1:0-498 GCF_000517525.1 Limulus polyphemus
ATCAGACTGTGGTTGAAGTGGTGTTGTTCTGGTCTTTCGTATGCCAAATAACTTGAAGCATTCATGGAACACAGCTGATTCAAAGTTATGGCCAAATCTGAGGAAGAAATGACTAATAGCCGAAGCTACTGTTGTTGCTTCCTGATTTGGTATTGCATATGCCTCAGGCCATTTGGTGAAATAATCCATCACCACACAAATGTACCTGTTTCCAGTACGAGTTTGGGGCAAAGGACCAGCAATGTCAATGGCTATTCTTTCCATTGTTGCACCAACTTGATATAACTTCATTGGAGCACGTCTCTTATGCTTGGGTCCTCCTCTTAGCACAACATGTACTGCATGTCCTGCACCATTCTTCCACATCTTGTCTCACACCTATCCAGTAAAATCTCTGTCGTTGGTGACCCAATGTCTTCTTAACTCCGAGATGTCCTCCTGTTAAACTATCATGGGATTGACACAGCACAACTTCCTGTAACTTTCTCGGTATAACCG
>NW_013811752.1:0-496 GCF_000517525.1 Limulus polyphemus
CGCACTACACTACACACAAATGTTAACTCTGGGGTCATGCCATGACTCATTCTCACTTCAGCAAGTCGGCCGCACTACATACACAAGTATTAACTCCGGGGTCATGCCATGACTCATTCTCACTTCAGCAAGTCGGCCGCACTACACACACAAATGTTAACTCTGGGGTCATGCTGTCACTCATCGGTTAAGGATTTGTCCAACGGAGTTAAATGGAATTTTTCTTCATTGGTTTTTAGTTCTGATTACATAGGTGAATTATTGTGAGTGATTAATTTCCAAACAGCAAACTGTCTTAATATCTCTGAGAAAATCAGTTGTGACGTCAGGCATATATATGGATACATTTAGTATATCGTGACTTTATACACAGTAATCATATATTTAATGTCGCATATATCTATAAAATGTTCTTAGTCAGCGAAGAAAGAAGTGACAATCATCTGGCCGTCATAGTAGTCCAAACCAAATAAATTATTGAAGTAACTGAATATTA
>NW_013811753.1:0-495 GCF_000517525.1 Limulus polyphemus
AAGTAAGGCTAAAGATGAGTATGGTGGTTATAAATTCTGTAACTAGCGTTACACCTAAGTGTTCATGGAGTAGTTATACCAAGAAAGGCTAAAGATGAATATGGTAGTTATAAATTCTGTAACTTGAGTTACACCTAAGTGTTCATGGAGTAGTTGTACCAAGTAAGGCTAAAGATGAATATGGTGGTTATAAATTCGGTAACTAGAGTTACACCTAAGTGTTCATGGAGTAGTTGTACCAAGTAAGGCTGAAGGTGAGTATGGTGGTTATAAATTCTGTAACTAGAGTTACACCAAGGTTTCATGGAGTAGTTCTACCAAGAAGGCTAAAGATAAGAATGGTGGTTATAAATTCGGTAACTAGAGTTACACCTACGTGTTCGTGGAGTTGTTATACCAAATAACGCTAAAGATGAGTATGGGGGTTTCACATTCGGTAACTAGAGTTACTAGCAAGGTGTTCATGGAGTAGTTGTACCAAGTACGGCTAAAGAT
>NW_013811754.1:0-497 GCF_000517525.1 Limulus polyphemus
TGCGGTAACTAGAGTTATACCTAGGTGTTTATGGAATAGTTGTACCAAGTAAGGCTAAAGATGAGTATGGTGGTTATAAATTCGGTAACTAGAGTTACACCTAGGTGTTCGTGGAGTTGTTGTACCAAATAATTCTAAAGATGAGTATGGTGGTTATAAATTCTGTAACTAGAGTTACACCTAAATGTTCATGGAGTAGTTGTACCAAGTAAGGCTAAAGATGAGTATGGTGATTATAAATTCGGTAACTAGAGTTATACCTAGGTGTTTATGGAGTAGTTGTACCAAGTAAGGATAAAGATGAATATGGTGGTTATAAATTCGGTAACTAGAGTTACACCTAAGTGTTCATGGAGTAGTTTTACCAAGTAAGGCTAAAGATGAGCATGGTGATTATAAATTCTATAAATATAGTTACACATATGTGTTCATGGAGTAGTTGTACCAAGTAAGGCTAAAGATGAATGTGTTCGTTACAAATTCGGTAACTAGAGTTA
>NW_013811755.1:0-527 GCF_000517525.1 Limulus polyphemus
CAGATTACATAATCAAGGCATTCAAAATTTTTTATGGATCTTCTCCAAAAGATATCAGACAGTTAGCCTACCAATTTGCAAACGAAAATAAAATAACAGCTCCCTTGAATTGGACAGCAACAGGAATGGCTGGCCCGGACTGGTTTCCCAAATTTATGAAACGTAATGGATCATTATCAATAAGAACGCCAGAAGCAACGAGTCTCAGCAGGGCGACAAGTTTTAACAAAATAAATGTAGATATGTTTTTTGACAATTTGTCACGTTTGTAGGAGAAGTTTAATTTCAGTCCATCAGATATCTATAATTTAGATGAGACGGGGGTAACCACCGTTCAGAAACCGGTCCATATAGTAGCCAAAAAAGGTGTAAAGCAAGTGGGGGCGATAACCTCAGGTGAAATGTGACAATTCTTACTGCAGTCAATGCATTAGGAAACAGTGTTCCTTGTATGTTTATTTTCCCACGCGTCCATTTCAAAGATCACTTCCTAAATGGGGGACCAGCTGGATGTATCGGTGCAGCAT
>NW_013811756.1:0-496 GCF_000517525.1 Limulus polyphemus
AAACCTTAACTGTGATTATGGGTTCTCATCTAGATAGTAAAGAATATTTCTGGTATAATTATACCACAAAAAACATTCACAGTTCTTCCTCATTGAAACTTTCTAAACTTAACTCTGTGTCAAAATTATAAAATAGTTGAAAAACTCAACTGTATTAACAAAATTCTATCTGACATAAAAAATAATTCATAATGTCCAACTCTCAAATGAAAGTATTATAAAACTGTCAGTAACACAAAGAATACACAGTTGGATCATTTTTGTGTACCTAACGATGGAACTCTTATTTCATAGCTGTTGATGGTTTCTTCAAGTAGAAGTAACTGATCCAACACCTGGATGACACGGGAACAATCGGTAGAGAATTAACTGATCCAACACCTGGATGAAACGGGAACAATTGGTAGAGAAGTAACTGATCCAACACCTGGATGAAACGGGAACAATTGGTAGAGAAGTAACTGATCCAACACCTGGATGACACAGGAACAATCGG
>NW_013811757.1:0-599 GCF_000517525.1 Limulus polyphemus
TTCAGTAAATACTCTACATAGTGTACCCTATCCCTGGTGTACTAAATACTCTACATACTGTACCCTTACCCTGGTGTAGTAAATACTGTACATGGTGTACCCTATTCCTGGTGTAGTAAATACTCTACATATTGTACATATCCTGGTGCAGTAAATACTCTACATACTGTACCCTATCCAGGTGCAGTAAATACTGTACATAGTGTACCCTATCTCTGGTGCAGTAAATACTCTACATACTGTACCCTATCACTGGTGCAGTAAGTACTCTAAAAACTGTACCCTATCCCTGGTGCAGTAAATACTATACATGGTGTATCATATTCCTGGTGTAGTAAATACTCTACATATTGTACATATCCCTAGTGCAGTAAATACTCTACATACTGTATCCTATCACTGGTGCAGTAAATACTCTACACACTGTACCCTATCCCTGATGCAATAAATACTCTACATAGTGTACTCTATCCTTGGTGCAGTAAATACTCTACATAGTATAACCTATCCCTGGTGTAGTAAATACTCTACATACTGTACCCTATCCCTCGTGTAGTAAATACTCTAAATAGTGTAGTATATCTTTGGTGCAGTAAATA
>NW_013811758.1:0-497 GCF_000517525.1 Limulus polyphemus
TGAGTTTAGAGCAAAAATTGTCCCAACTGTCTTGCTTTTGTTGTCGGACTTCGTTTCGTATTTTATTTCGTATTGCCTTATGGTACTGCCTGATCTCCTGATCGGAATTTAGGTCTTGTGACCTAGGAGGGTCAGGTACTCTGAGACCTCTTCCTCCCCCTTATGGTACTCTGAGGCAAAAGTTTGTTTTTTGAATTTCGCGCAAAGCTACACGAGGGCTATTCCTAAGGGAAGTCAGCTAGTCATCACCACCCATCGCCAACTCTTGGACTACTCTTTTACCAACGAATAGTGGGATTGACCGTCACATTATAACGCCTCCACGGCTGAAAGGGCGAGCATGTTTGATGTGACGGGGATTCGAACCCGCGACCCACGGATTGCGAGTCGAGCGCCCTAACCACCTGGCCATACCTTTACATTATAACGCCTCCACGGCTGAAAGGGTGAGCATGTTTGGTGTGACGGGGATTCGAACCCGCGACCCACGGATTGCG
>NW_013811759.1:0-495 GCF_000517525.1 Limulus polyphemus
CTGCATAGCTTTCCCTAACTTTGAACCGGAAGGAAGGCAGCTAGTCAATGCCACCTACTGCCAACCTTTGAGCTACTCTTGTCCGATCAATAGTGTGATTTGAACATCACTCTTACAATGTTCCCAAAGTGCAGAATGAAAGTGTTTGGTGAAACTAACAGGATGCAAACCTGAGATCCACAGTCTAGCATACTAACCATTGGGCCATACTTTACCCAGCTGCTAAGCTAGTAGCAGATGTTTATCACACTATAAAAGTGGTTTATAAGCTACTGAAAATGAGAAAAGTGATAATGAACTACCATACACCAAATATCCTTTAAAATACAGTCACATTCACAAATTAACATACTCTCAGATCATATGGTAATGTTACTATTCCTCCAGCATGATCCATAAGATGGACACATAGGTCATTCTGTTCATTAATATCAGACTTGGGCACCAATGTTGGCAAAGAAAGATAAAAAGCACCTGAAAATAGGCAAAACCTTA
>NW_013811760.1:0-497 GCF_000517525.1 Limulus polyphemus
TTCGGTAACTATAGTTACACCTAAGTGTTCATGGAGTAGTTGTGCCAAGTAAGGCTAAAGATGAGTATGGTGGTTATAAGTTCTGAAACTTGAGTAACACCTAGGTATTCGTGGAGTTGTTGTACCAAATAACGCTAAAGATGAGTATTGTGGTTATAAATTCGGAAACTAGAGCTACACATCAGTTTTCATGTAGTCGTTGTACCAAGTAAGGCTAAAGATGAGTATGGTGGTTATAAATTCGGTAACTATAGATACACCTAGGTGTTCATGGAGTAGTTGTACCAAGTAAGGCTAAATATGAGTATGGTGGTTATAACTTCGGTAACTAGAGTTACACCTAATTGTTCATGGAGAAGTTGTACCAAGTAAGGCTAAATATGAATATGGTGGTTATAAATTCGTTAAATAGTGTTACACTTAAGTGTTCATGGAGTATTTGTACCAAGTAAAGATAAACACGAGTATGTTGGTTATAAATTGAGTAACTATAGTTT
>NW_013811761.1:0-495 GCF_000517525.1 Limulus polyphemus
TGAATTTATAACCAATCTTTTCGTCTTTAGCCTTACTTGGTACAACTACTCCATGAATACCTAGGTGTAACTCTAGTTACCGAATTTCTAACCACCATAGTCATCTTTAGAGTTATTTGGTACAACAACTCCACGAATACCTAGGTGTAACTCTAGTTACCGAATTTATAACCACCATTCTCATCTTTAGCCTTACTTGGTACAACTACTCCATGAACACTAAGGTTTAACTATAATTACCGAATTTATAACCGCCATATTCATCTTTAGTCTTTCTTGGTACAACTACACTTTAAACACCTTGGTATAACTCTAGTTACTGAATGTGTAACCCCATACTCATCTTTAGCGTTATTTGGTACAACAACTCCACGAACACCTAGGTGTAACTCTAGTTATTGAATTTATAACCATCATACTCATCTTAAGCCTTACTTTGTACAAGTACTCCATGAACAGCTACGTGTAACTCTAGTTACCGAATTTATAACCACC
>NW_013811762.1:0-496 GCF_000517525.1 Limulus polyphemus
TTGTTGGAGGAAAAAGAAAGAAACAGGAAGAACGAGAAAAGAAACAAGCAGAGAGGCTACAGCAGTGGCAACTGGAACAAGAAAAGAAACAAGTACAAACGGAAAACATTAGTAAATTCAAAAGCGAATTAGATACATTAAAGGACGATTTATTGTATTTTACACAAAAATGATACATTAACCATCGATTTAACCAGCCCCAGACAATGACAAGCCCCTTCCAGACCCCGCAGCTAAACCCTAATGCAGACATATTCAGTCCCGCTAGAAGTCACATCCCAGATATGAATGTCAGTAATAGGAGTGATGTAGTGCAAAGGAAGCCACAGGAATTCGATGGGAAGGCACCGTGGGAAGCATATAGAGCACAATTTGAGCTACTGGCAGAGATGAACGGAGGAACAGAGGAGCAGAAAGCAGTATATCTGGCAACGAGCTTGAAAGGACAACCACTGTTAATACTTGGACAGTTGTCAGCAGATGACAGACACAACTA
>NW_013811763.1:0-962 GCF_000517525.1 Limulus polyphemus
CATAGAATCCTTAAATTTGCTAAATTGTAACAATATTGTTACAGAAACATATAAAACAGCTGACGTATAGCAATGTTTATATTAGGTTGTCAAGAAATTAATGTTGTGTTTTGGAACACTTTCATTATGCCCCCAAGAGAAAAAAACATACATCACGTATAATAGTTAAATGAACTGCCTAAACGTCACATTACTGTAGCCTATATAATGTGTAAAGTTTAGTATAATGTAATCCCCTGTAGTGATGCCTCACGATGAAACACACATTTGGCATGTAAGGCAGTTTGAATACAAGAAGGGAAACAATGCCTATGTAGCCACAAAGAATATCAAAGAAGTTTATGGAAATGTTTTGAACATTTATAAGTGTCAACGATGGTTCAACAAATTTTGTTCAGGTGACTTTAGTCTTATAAACTGTGATGGCATGTTGGAATTGACATTGATGCTCTGAAGACGCTTGTTGAGTCTAACCGAAGGCATTACACTCATGAAATGGCCCTTAAATTGCATGTCTCTCATGAAACAATAAGTAAACATCAAAGGAATGTGGGAAAACTCCATATAGAAGGTGTTGGGGTGCCTCACGAACTCTCCGATGATAATCGTTTTCAACGTGTGAACGTTGCTTCGTCTCTTCTGGTGCATTATGCGTGTGAACCATTTTTGGACAAAATTGTCACCAGTGATGAACAATGGATTCTCTATGCAAATATTAAATGCCAAAAACAATGGCTCAGTCCTAGACAAAAACCACTTCTGACCCCAAAACCTGGACTCCATCTGCAGAAAGTGATGCTTTGCATTTGGTGGGACATAAAAGGAGTTATTCATTTCGAACTCCTCAATCCACAGTGAACTGTCGATGCAGAGATCTATAGTTAGCAACTGGAACATTAAAACCGAGCCCTTCATCAGAAATACCCTTCACTCGTCAATCAAAAGGTGTTCTTCTCCATGAC
>NW_013811764.1:0-633 GCF_000517525.1 Limulus polyphemus
CTAAATGTACGTGACTTTATTTACTCTATTACAAATATATACAATTTTTGAGACATGCAAAACAACAACAGAATGATTTTTTTAGTTAGTGGTTAGGGCGCTTGATTAACAATCTGTTGATCTCCAGTTTGAACCCCTTCACCGAACATGCTCATATTTTTAGACGTGAGGACGTTATAACGTAGCGGCTAATCCAACAATTCAACTAGTGTTCCAAGAGTTGACGATAGGTTGTGTTGATTAGTTGCCTTCCTTCTAGTCTATCACTTCTAAATTAGGGTTGACTAGCGCAGATAGCCATCGAGCAGCATTTCGCAAAATTCAATAAATCAACAAAATATACAATTACTATTACTGTTAACAGCGTCTTTTATGAGACTTTGTTACGTATATCATATGCTTCGAAATATGGAAATTAAATTAAAGAGATATTTATTTTTTAGATTATCAGCAGTAAGTTTACGGAATTACAACAATCAAATATGGGATTCGATTCCCAGGGGTTAACATATAGCAGATAACTAATTGTGTGTAGCTTTGTGCTAAAAACACAATAAAAACAGCTTTTTAGATTTCGCCACAAACACTTTAATATATATACTTTAATATATATCTATCCTTGTCAGTGTAAAC
>NW_013811765.1:0-497 GCF_000517525.1 Limulus polyphemus
ATTTGTCACTAATACCATACAACATCTTAGTTCTGTTGTCACTAATACCATACAACAACATCTTAGTTCTATTTTTCACTAATACCATACAACAACATCTTAGTTCTATTTGTCACTAATACCATACAACATCTTAGTTCTGTTGTCACTAATAACATACAACAGCATCTTAGTTCTATTTGTCACTAATACCATACAATATCTTAGTTCTATTTGTCACCAATACCATACAACAACATCTTAGTTCTATTTGTCGCTAATACCATACAAATCTTAGTTCTGTTGTCACTAATACCATACAACATCTTAGTTCTATTTGTCACTAATACCATACAACAACATCTTAGTTCTATTGTCACTAATACAATACAACATCTTAGTTCTATTTGTCACTAATACCATACAACAACATCTTAGTTCTATATGTCACTAATACCATACAACAACATCTTAGTTCTATTGTCACTAATACCATACAACAACATCTTAGTTCTATT
>NW_013811766.1:0-497 GCF_000517525.1 Limulus polyphemus
TTTTGTGTCTGTTGAAGGTTTGGGAATGAAAAACACTGAGTAGAATTATATACTTACAACTAGCATATCAGTTCTTTCTGAGTCCTGAACAATCACACAGAAGACCAGTTGGTGAGTCTGTTGCTTCACTCTCAGTCTTTACAGTATTTATAGTCTCTACCGCGCTAAAACTGTGTTCTTTTTTCTAAACAAGGAAACACTGAAGTATTACACAAGAGTTTAAAATTACACACACACACACACAAAATCACCTAAAGCTGGCCGGTTAATTCCGGACACTTCCTAACCTGCAATCAGATAGTGATTAAGTTAGTGCAGAGAAAGAACAGCTGATTCAAATATTTTTATCATTAAGTTTTCATAAAAAAAAGAAATAAGATAGTAGCTTTTTAGGGAATTAATTATTTGTTTTAATAAAAGTCAAACCTTTAAACAGTATTATTGAACAAGTATATAAAGCAATTCAATTTTCACATTAGCCATAAGGATTTCGGTTT
>NW_013811767.1:0-497 GCF_000517525.1 Limulus polyphemus
TACTCATATTTAGAATTATTTAATACAACAACTCCACGAACACCTAGGTGTAACTCTAGTTACCGAATTTATAACCACCATACTCATCTTTAGCGTTATTTGGTACAACAATTCTACGAACACCTAGGTGTAACTATAGTTACAGAATTTATAACCACGATTCTCATCGTTAGCGTTATTTGGTAAAATCATTCCACAAACACCTAGGTGTAACTTTAGTTACCGAATTTATAACAACCATACTCATCTTTAACGTTATTTGGTACAACAACTTCACGAACACCTAGATGTAACTCCTGTTACCGAATTTATAGCCACCATACTCATCTTTATCGTTATTTTGTACAACTACTCCACGAAAACCTAGGTGAAACTCTAGTTACAGAAATTATAACCACCATACTCATCTTTAGCCTTATTTGGTACAACTACTCTTCGAAAACTTAGGTGTAACTCTAGTTACCGAATTGATAACCACCATACTCATCTTTAGCTTT
>NW_013811768.1:0-496 GCF_000517525.1 Limulus polyphemus
AGAATTGTTCACTAAACCCCTAAAATCCCCCTTGACTAAAGTGTGACCGTAGTCCTAAGGAAATCCCCTCCTCCCTGTTCTTCAACGGTAAGTTTGAGGGCTCCCAACACTAAAAATCTCGTTTCGATATCCGGGGTAATCATATCACAGATGGCCCATCTTAAACATTTGTAATAAACAACAAACGCGTCCTAAATAAAAATGTTTTATCATTTCAAGCGTTTTTTTGTCGATTTCTATGTAAAATTAAGAATAATCGATTTGTCATAAAACAGAACATAAATTTTCTTTTGAGAAACGCAAATCTGCTTTTCTTTATGACATTTGAAGCGATGAAACGAACCACGATCACGAGATTTATTGTTGTACATATTTTCTTCCAAAAAAAGTCTGATATGTTTTTGCGCCATCATATATATATATATATTGTTGCGTCAGCGAGGTCACGTGACTAGTATCACGCCACTTCTTTCTCAAACCTTCGTGAATTGTCGGG
>NW_013811769.1:0-870 GCF_000517525.1 Limulus polyphemus
TAAGAAGACACAATATTTAACAATACTGTGTACTGTCAATAAGAAGACACAAGATTTAACAATACTATGCACTGTCGATAAGAAGACACAAGATTTAACGATAATGTGTATTATCAATAAGAAGACACAAGATATAACAATACTGTGTACTATCACTAACAAACCACTAGATTTAACGATACTGTGTACTATCAATAAGAATAAAAGATTTAACAATAGTGTATACTGTCGAAAAAAAGACACAAGATTTAACAATACTGTGTACTGTCAATAAGAAAACATAAGATTTAACAATACTGGATACTGTCGATAAGAAAACACAAGATTTAACAATAGTGTGTACTATCAATAAAAAGACACAAGATTTAACAATACTGTGTACTGTCAATAAAAGACACAAGATTTAACAATACTATGCATTGTCGATAAGAAGACACAAGATTTAACAATACTGTGTACTTTCAATAAGAAGACACAAGGTTTAACAATACTATGTATTGTCTTCTTTTTGATAGCTATTGTTAAATAGTACACAGGGTCAATAACAAGCCATAAGATTTAACGATACTGTCTACTACCACTAACAATCCACAAGATTTAACTAAACTGTGTACTGTCAATAAGAAGACAAAAGATTTAACAATACTGTGTACTGTCAATAAGAAAACACAAGATTTAACGATACTGTGTACTATCAATAACAAGCAATAAGATTTAACGATACTGTGTACTATCAATAACAAGCCACAAGAATTAACGATTATGTGTAATGTCAATAAGAAGACACAAGATTTAACAATACTGTGTACTGTCAATAAGAAGACACAATATTTAACAATACTAGTGTACTGTCAATAAGAAGACACAAGA
>NW_013811770.1:0-520 GCF_000517525.1 Limulus polyphemus
ATGTTCTTCTCCAGTTTTTTAGTTCTAGAAATAAAATAGTTAAATAATAATACTTTTCAAATGAATGGAAGATCAAATTAAATATTACAGTCAGATAATATTATATTTTCTTAAGTACATTTCCATAAAGAGATGTTTCAAAACAACTGTACTCACCTCTATAGCAGTAACTACAGGATGACCAAAACAACAGATATAGCCAAAAGTATCAATCACTCCATAAGTGATTATAGTAGCTACCAGGCTTTGTTGTATACTCCAGTACGTCACTGCTATTCCAAAGCTAACAGAATAAAATGTTTTTTGTTTTATAACATGAATAAATACGCCACCATCTTCTGAATGAGAACTATGAAAATTACAAACGTTACACTCAAATTAACATAAAATATATTAGGTGTGTAGCTGTCGTTGAGATTTCGAAAAAAAAGATAATAACTGAAATGGCAAAATTACCATCTCTACTGTTCCATTATAACACTTTGATCTTTGTTCTACCAACACAGTACCATTATCTTAG
>NW_013811771.1:0-492 GCF_000517525.1 Limulus polyphemus
ACAATACAGACAGGCTGCTAATCCTCAAATTTATTAGTGATCTACATAGAACGATTCTGTAATATTACAACAGAGAAAGGTTGCTAATCCTCAAGTTTATTAGTTATCTACAGGGAATTGTTCTGTTATATTACAACACAGACAGGTTGCTAATCCTCAATTTTCTTAGTGATCTACACAGAATTATTAAGTAATATTACAACAGAGACAGGTTGGTAATCCTCAAGGTTTATTAATGATCTACAGAGAATTGTTCAGTAATATTACAACACAGACAAACTGCTAATCCTCAAGTTTATTTTTGATCTACAGATAATTATTCTGTAATATTACAACACAGACAGGTTGCTAAACCTCAAGTTTATTTTTGATCTACAGATAATTTCTCTGTAATATTACAACACAGACAATTTGGTTATCCTTAAGTTTATTAGTGATCTACAAACAATTGTTCTGTAATATTACAACACAGAGAAATTGCTAATACTGAAG
>NW_013811772.1:0-604 GCF_000517525.1 Limulus polyphemus
AAGATTTAACGTTACTGTGTACTGTCAAAAAGAAGACACAAGATTTACAATACTGTGTACTGTCAATAAGAAGACACAAGATATAAGAATACTGTGTACTATCACTAACAAGCCACAAGATTTAACGATAGTGTGTACTGTCAATACGAAGACACAAGATTATAACAATACTGTGTACTGTCAATAAGAAGACACAAGATTTAACGATACTGTGTACTCTCAATAAGAAGACACAAGATTTAACGATACTGTGTACTGTCAACAATAAGACACAAGATTTAACAATACTGTGTACTGTCAATAAGAAGACACAAGATTTAACGATACTGTGTACTGTCAATAAGAAGACACAAGATATAACAATACTGTATACCATCACTAACAAGCCACAAGATTTAACGATACTGTGTACTGTCAATAAGAAGACACTAGATTTAACAATACTGTGTACTGTCAATAAGAAGACACAAGATTTAACGATACTGTGTACTGTCAATTGGCTTGTTAGTGATAGTACACAGTATTATTAAATCTTGTGTCTTCTTATCGACAGTACACAGTATTGTTAAATCTTTTATCTTCTTCCAAGATTTAACTATAGTGT
>NW_013811773.1:0-1145 GCF_000517525.1 Limulus polyphemus
CATGGTTGGGTGTCTGTAAACATTGTCACAGATTATGTCTATCGTATCCTGGACTGGTACATTGATAAATAATGAATCGACATCCAAGGAGGCGAGTAGTCCCTGTGGATTTGTGGCATGTAGTAAGTGGAGGAAGTCGTCTGTAGATGTTAGCATGTGTTGGGCAGGCATATACGGAGTGATGATGTGGTTTAGGTCTTTGGCAGTCTTGTATATAGGGGTAGGAATTTGTGATATGATTGGCCGTAGAGGGCTGTTCTGTTTATGAGTTTTTACGGTTCCGTAGATATATCAGGGTGCATAGTCTCCTATGATAGGATGGAGAACCTTTTCTTTTGCTTGTTTGTTGACAGTGGCGATCAATTTATTAACGTCTGTTTTTAGTGTTTTTGTCGGGTCAGCTCTAATCCTCTTAAACTTGCTATTGTCCGATAGAATGGCGTCCAATTTTGTCTTATATTCCTGTTTGTCCATGATCACTAGAATATTAGCTTTATCATTGTGCGACGTGCGGCTAAGGAACTCAGAAACCATGACGACATTGCTAACACCAAAACTCCGTACTGCTGAACTACTAACCCACCTACAGAACACAATCAACAAACACAAAGAAAAGAAAAGATCACGGATAACAAAAAAGCTGAACATCCTATATCAAGGTACCATCTGCCGACCACAAGAAAAAGCGTGCTGCCTGAATCTTTGCAACACAGAACTGACTACAGACCAGAAACAACTACTCAACCTGGGGCCAAAATGCCATTTTAAACCTAAATTCGACAAGGACATCAAAGCCGCTGAGCTCGAACAACTCTACTGCTCTCTTATACAACTACAACAACAGGACCTTATCGACATAAATCCAGCCTTGCGGGACCAACTACGCGCGGAAAGCACGAAACGACGTGACCGTGACACCCCCCGAGGAACTATCGCAGAATTTACGCCAGGAAATCACCGACAATTCACTGAATACGGGATTGTGTTCTGTAGGTGGGTTAGTAGTTCCGTATTCAGTGAATTGTCGGTGATTTCCTGGCGTAAATTCTGCGATAGTTTCTCGATTTTGTCGTTTATTTCGTGGATGGCGGTTTCTCCTTCCGATATTTGCCTTTTGACAAGTTTCTGCTGAAACTCCAAGGTTA
>NW_013811774.1:0-496 GCF_000517525.1 Limulus polyphemus
TGTAACTCTAGTTACCTAATTTATAACCACCATACTCATCTTTAGCTTTACCTGGCACAACTACTCCATGAACACCTAGGTGGAACTAGACTTACCGAATTTATAGCCACCATACTCATCCTTAGCATTATTTGGTACACCAACTCCACGAATACTTAGGTGTAACACTAGTTACCTAATTTATAACCAATATACTTATCGTTAGCGTTATTTGGTACAACAACTCCATGAACACCTAGGTGTAACTCTAGTTACCGAATTTGTAACACCATACTCATCTGTAGCGTTATTTGGTACAACAACTCCACGAATACCTAAGTGTAACTCTAGTTACATAATTTATAACCACCATACTCATCTTTAGCTTTACTTGGCACAACTACTACATGAACACTTAGGTGTAACTATAGTTAACGAATTTATAACCACCATACTCATCTTTAGCCTTAACTTGGTACAACTACTCCATTAACACATAGATGTAACTCCAGTTACC
>NW_013811775.1:0-522 GCF_000517525.1 Limulus polyphemus
GTTTAATGTAATCAAGCGACAGGTAAGTTATATATTTATGTACGTTCTACAGTTTAGTGTAATAAAACCACATGTATGTTATATATTACTCTACGTTCTACAGTTTAGTGTAATAAAACGACAGGTATGTTATATATTAATGTACGTTCTACAGTTTAGTGTAATAAAACCACATGTATGTTATATATTACTCTACGTTCTACAGTTTAGTGTAATAAAACCACATGTATGTTATATATTAATGTACGTTCTACAGTTTAGTGTAATAAAACCACATGTATGTTATATATTAATGTACGTTCTACAGTTTAGTGTAATAAAACTACAGGTATGTTATATATTAATGTACGTTCTACAGTTTAGTGTAATAAAACCACATGTAAATGTGTTTACCGATGTGAGGGTAACACTACACAACCAGTTTGTCCAATACTCAGCTGTTCAACACGTAAATGTATTTACCGATGTGAGGGTAACAGTACACAACCACCAGATTGTCCAATACTCAGCTGTTCTACACGT
>NW_013811776.1:0-641 GCF_000517525.1 Limulus polyphemus
TATAGTGAACGAGTGAGGTGTCATTGTTGAATTGATATTATTGTGTTAGTTATAACACCGCAAATAATAATATGAAAAAAAAAACGCCATTGTTTCCGCTTTCCATCATTTATCCAGAGAAACATGAATTTATGGACCATGAATGTGATTTTTCATGCCGATTCCAAGATTCTCGTCATTTACAAATACGCACCTTTGTACAAATGGGAGTTTCTAACAGAACTGGACTTAAACTTCAAACTCCACCTAACTCTCCTATACAGTTTCACAACGAAACGTCATAATCACACCCCATTTCCATAGAAGACGTTTTAATTGTAACTACTGATTGTATTGGTCACGAACTGTTGATAAAAGAAAGTATACATGTTATGAACGAAAATCCAAGCCTCAATAGAAATTTAAACTCTTTCCCCCTTGCTTTATTTAATTAGTTCTTTTTTTTAACTGAATATTTGATAAGTTTTCTAACACTATTCATTGTATTTTTATATTAGTAATTGATGTAAAGATTGTTCAGTTGTCATTTTCATAGATTTGCTGAAGATAGAATATGTGTAATTCCGAAACATTCATTAATTAAAGATGTTTACATTTTTTGCCGTTGCTCTACTATTCATTATTAGACTTCGTTTTCCACC
>NW_013811777.1:0-497 GCF_000517525.1 Limulus polyphemus
GTCACATTATAACGTCCCCACGGCTGAAAGGGCGAGCATGTTTGGTGTGATGGGGGATTCGAACCCGCGCCCCTCTGATTGCGAGTCGAGCGCCCAAACCACCTGGCCATGCCGGGCCGAGATGTTTTGTTTCCCTAAATATACAGGCATCATTTTTACACTCTACACAACAATGTTGCCTTCCCTCACATTAGCTGCAATCAACCGTTTCTTTAGTTCCTTCTTTTTTTTCCTTTTTTTTTAGTGAAATGCCTTAAAAGGCGTGTAGTTCGAGTCATTCAAACCTATACAACACCTCAATGATACGGTAAATTTATTTTTCGAAACACCTTCGAAACATTAGGATCTCGTCTCCGAGCAAGACGTATAAAACTCAGTACGGAAATTATCCGCTAGGGGAATTCACTTAAAAACTACTATGCACTTCTAAGATAAATAAAAATGTTAAACCAATTTAAATTAAAAAGTTTTAAAGGTTCTTAAAAAAAAAAAAGATC
>NW_013811778.1:0-210 GCF_000517525.1 Limulus polyphemus
GGGCTACTTTTTTTCATTGTTATTCTTTTAACGCACCCATGGCCCCAAAGTGTTAAGCACATTTTTTGTAACAACTCTAGTGAACAAGTGCACATTTTCCTTTCATGTGTCCTGAAGATATTATCTTATAAACCGTAACACAAATAAAACAATTTTTTATGCTAAAGAAAAAATTTTTCAACATTAATGCGTTTTTTACAGATCAAACCC
>NW_013811779.1:0-494 GCF_000517525.1 Limulus polyphemus
TTGTGTCTTCTTATTGACAGTACACAGTATTGATAATTCCTGTATATTCTTATTGACAGGACACATTATTGTTAAATCTTGTGTCTTCTTATTGACAGTACACAGTATTGATAAATCATTTATCTTCTTATTGACAGGATACAATTTTGTTATATTTTGAGTCTTCTTATTGACAGTACACAATATTGATAAATCCTGTATCTTCTTATTGACAGAACACAGTATTGTTAAATCTTGTGTCTTTTAACTGACAGTACACAGTGTTGATAAATCCTGTATCTTCTTATTGACAGAACACAGTATTGTTAAATCTTGTGTCTTTTAATTGACAGTACTCACTGTTGATAAATCCTGTATCTTCTTATTGACAGGACTCAGTATTTTTAAATTTTGTGTCTTCTTATTGACAGTACACAGTATCGTTAAATCTTGTGTCTTCTTATTGACAGTACACAGTATTGATAAATCCTGTATCTTCTTATTGACAGGACACA
>NW_013811780.1:0-497 GCF_000517525.1 Limulus polyphemus
GAATGTTAGATTGTAAGTTATTTAGATAAATATCTTTAAGGGTAATAGAATGTTAGATTATAAGTTATTTAGATAAAGATCGTTAAGGGTAGTGGAATGTTAGATTGTAAGTTATTTAGATAAATATCGTTAAGGGTAATGGAATGTTAGATTGTAAGTTATTTAGGTAAAGATCGTTAAGGGTAATGGAATGTTAGATTGTAAGTTATTTAGATAAAGATCGTTAAGGGTAATGGAATGTTAGATTGTAAGTTATTTAGGTAAATATCGTTAAGGGTAATAGAATATTAGATTGTAAGTTATTTAGATAAAGATCGTTAAGGGTAATATAATGTTAGATTGTAAGTTATTTAGATAAAGATCGTTAAGGGTAATAGAATATTAGATTGTAAGTTATTTAGATAAAGATCGTTAAGGGTAATAGAATGTTAGATTGTAAGTTATTTAGGTAAAGATCGTTAAGGGTAATAGAATGTTAGATTGTAAGTTATTTAGAT
>NW_013811781.1:0-470 GCF_000517525.1 Limulus polyphemus
ATTTACAACATATCTACAAGTGTTTGTTTAAGAACAATTGGATTAAATAGGAAGCAATAGCTAGTATGGTTCAATGACCCACTGTTGACTTTAGTCCGTAGCCAATGTGTTTATTAACTCATATATTTACATTATATCTACATGTGTTTGTTTAAGATCGACTGTATTAAATAGGACCCAATAGCTAGTATCGTTCCATGACCCACTGTTGACTTTAGTCTGTAGCCAGTTTGGTAATTATTTCATATATTTACAACATATCTACATGTGTTTGTTTAAGACCCAACTGATTAAATAGGACCCAATAGCTAGTATCGTTCTATGACCCACTGTTGACTTTAGTCTGCAGCAAGTTACTTAATTAACTCAAATGTTTACAACATATCTACATGTGTTTCCTTAAGTCCGACTGGATTAAATAGGACCCAATAACTAGTATCGTTCTATGACCGACTGTTGGGTTTAGTCTG
>NW_013811782.1:0-497 GCF_000517525.1 Limulus polyphemus
CCCAAAATTAAAAACAACAAGTGTACTATACAACCAGCTAAACTTTTCTAACACACAAATAAAAACAACAACTGTACTATACAGCCAGCTAAACATTTTTAACTCACAGATAAAAACTACAACTGTATTATGCAGCCAGGTAAAATTTCTAACCCACAGATAGAAATAACAACTGTACTATAAAACCAGTTAAACGTTTCTAACCCACAGATAAAAACAACAACTGTACTATACAACCAGCAAAACTTTTCTAACCCACAGATAAAAACAACAAGTGTACTACACAGCCAGCCAAACGTTTTTAACTCACAGATAAAAACTACAACTGTATTATGCAGCCAAGTAAAATTTTCTAACCCACAAATAAAAAAAACAACTGTACTATACAGCCAGATAAACTTTTCTAACCCACAGCTAAAAACAACAACTATACTATACAGCCAGCTAAACTTTTCTAACCCACAGCTAAAAACAACAACTGTACTATACAACCAGCT
>NW_013811783.1:0-490 GCF_000517525.1 Limulus polyphemus
GTCGACAAAATATAATTTAAAAAGTATTAAAAATACCATTATGAAAGTTATTAAAATATAGCGTAAGAAACACTAAAAATACCTCTATCAAAGTCGAAAATATCTAGTCTAAGAAGGCCTAAAAAGACAGTTATGAAAGTCGAAAAAATCGAGTAGGATGAAAACTAATAACACGTTTTCAAAGTCAAAAATATCTATTGGAAACTGACTAAAAGGACCCTTATCAATGTCAACAAAATCTAGAGGAAGAAAGACCAAAAGTCCGTTATAACAGTCGACCAAATATACTTGAAAACTGACTAAATCGACCCATATCAATGTCAACAAAATCTAGTGGAAGGAAACAAAAGTTTTGTCTTGAATATAAATTAATTGAAATCAGACAATCATTAGCAGGTAAGGTGAATTTAAGTTACAGAGAGTTGTTGCATGACAACCTCCAATAGTTTTCAAATTCGATGACGAGGAACCCACTTTGAGACTAATAATG
>NW_013811784.1:0-497 GCF_000517525.1 Limulus polyphemus
GAAATTTGCTGAACTACTGTTGACACTTACGAACGCTCAAAACATTTCCATAAACTTCTTTGATATTCTTTGTGGCTATAGAGGCGTTGTTTTCTTTCTTGTATTCAAACAGCATTACATGCCGAATGTGTGTCATCACTATAAGGGATTAAGAGTATACTAAACTTTACACATTATATGGGATACACTAACGTGACGTTTAGACGGTTCGTTTAACTATTATACGTGATGTACGTTTTTTGGGAGGTGTTAATGAAAGTGTTCCAAAAAGTGACATTAATTTCTTGACGATCTAATATATATGACAAAAACAGTCTAAACACAATTATATGCACACATGACAAATCATATTATGCTCAAACCCTACAGCTATTTCCAACTCATCAGGTTTAAACCCAGCTTCTAGCATTGCAAGTCCGCAGACATACCGCTATATTACTGGTGGAAGGGCGTGGGGCTTAAACAGGTAAAGTAACTTGACAGTAAAGCTGCAAAAA
>NW_013811785.1:0-496 GCF_000517525.1 Limulus polyphemus
GATATGCGGTAAGACCGGTAAGATGTGACGGCAACAATGTAATTGAGCTGCAGACAGAGAGAGACTGACAATTGAGTCGAGCACGTGAGTCGTTCGTTGTAAATTACAGCGTTTGTTATAGCGTGACTGTGGAAATTAAGTGTATTGCAAAGTTGTATTCAGAAAGAATAAACCAATTTTATTTAAGAAAGGACTTGTATCAGTAAAGTTTCTTAGGTAAGAATTTTTACGGAAAATTAACTAACGAACGGAGACGTAACAAATTGGTGTCAGAGAGTGGGATGGAAAAGAAAGAAAAAAATGGAAACGAGAGGCGGCAAATCAAACTACAGCTTAGCAGATTTGATGGCAGCAATACAAAAACAGCAAAATAAACAAGAATAACGAGAAAATAAACAAGAAAAGAAACAAGAAGAATAAAAAAGAAACAAGAAAAGAAACAAGAAGAATGAGAAAAGAAACAAGAAGAGAGATTACAGCAGTTGTTGGAGGAAAA
>NW_013811786.1:0-497 GCF_000517525.1 Limulus polyphemus
CGTTGGTTATATTTATAGGCGTGTGGAGGCTTTCCAAAAAATTCGGATTACATACCAATACAAAGCTACATTTAAGAGTTTACGTATATACATATATTGTTGATTCTTACTCTCGAAAATCTTCTATAACTTTGGAGAATAGGTGGAAGTTTCGCAATACATATTTAACAGTATAAGCTATGTATGTTTCTAAATACACAATTAATCTAAAGAAACGTAGATATTAAAATGGATATATAATAACAAATTCGTTACACCCCCCTTATTACAATGATATCTTCTCCATTTTCTTGCCGACGAAGGTCACGTATTCCTGATATTTCTTGCGAACGGTGCTCTGCATGGCGGATTTGGTAACTGACTCAGTGAAATTACCGCTCTTGTTCAGTCTCGGCTTGACAATGAGCAGCTTGTCTTTTTCGTTGGCTGTCAGGGCGTGTTTCCCTTTCTTGTGGAGTCTCACTCTGTCGCTTTTGTTGCATACGTTTTGCTGCTTC
>NW_013811787.1:0-1144 GCF_000517525.1 Limulus polyphemus
TTGATACTAGTTTATTTTTCTAAGATTCCTTTCATGATATGACCATGATACTTTCTTACTGTTTTTCAGACATACGGACAGACGTTTATACAAGGCGACACGTTTCTTTCCACCACTGGTTCTGTAGCTGGAGCTGTTCATGCCATCAGCAGAGTGATTGTGGGCTTTATTTATGACAAACTATCTTACCAGGTAAGAATTTGTAAAGCGAAGTAACTTATGTTGTTATAAATAATTATGAAAATAATATTTGTTGTATAATAAGCTCAACGGTTAACTGTAGGGCTTATAATGATAAAATTTGGGTTTGAATCCCTAGTCTGGTAATAACATATCCCATTGTTTACTTTGCACATAAAGCGAAAGGAGATTTCTGTAATAATACTCAAAGATATGGAAACAGTAAAAATAGTTTTGAAAAATAAAATTTAGAAAACCACTGTTTTTAGAGACTGTTTAATATAACTCACAGAAATGGATTATTCGAACAATTTCAGCTCACATACTTAAGTAGTGGATTTGATAACAATTCAGAGTAGTTTTTTCTCACTGAAATAAAAGGATTCAGAAACTAATATAAACTTAACACAAAATCTGGACAGAATATTATGTACGTATATTAAAAACCTATTAGGTTAAACATTATAAAATCTTTCATTGTTTATCTACCCGTTGTTTCAGGATTCTTTTATTTGTAATTAGTTTTTAATTTTAGTCACATTAAGTTATAATATATATATATATATGTATACATATGTATAAATCTTTAGTTAACGAGTCTTCTCTTGCTGGGAATAAAGACAGTATTGCTGTTCACTTTGGTGGCGACACCTTACGGAGGAGAAGTTATGTACATGATCTGGATTTGTGGTCTCTTTGCTACATTTCCTCTTGTTTTTGTCTGTATCCCGGCTGCTGTTGCTGAAGTTTTTGGAACGAAATACGCTGCTGAAATTTTTGGAATGGTACTTTTTACATCAGTAAGTGTAGAGCAAGGATTACCAACAAGTTGATAAAAACACCATATTATCAATCTTATTATTAACGAATCGTAACTTAGCAGATATTCAAGTGAATGTTTCGCCAAAGAAAATATTCATCTATATAGATAAGTTTGTTTAAAGTCCAACTCTCTTAATGAAGG
>NW_013811788.1:0-829 GCF_000517525.1 Limulus polyphemus
TACAATTGCTAAATATAACGATAATTAAACAAATAAAACACAAAACAGTAATCATGGGGAGAAACTACAGCAAGTAAAACACAACAAAAAAGTAAAATCAGTAATACGAACATATTAAAAATGTATAATTTAAATGAAGTCTGCATGTTGTTCAGTGTTGGTGAGTGCTGTTTAATGTGGAGGGTTTCCTTAATCAATAATTCCAGGTCAGTATTAGATTTGCAGAGGATAGGGAAATTTATAGTATAGGTTGATATCCTGTTTCTTCAATATGTTTGCGTGTAGAGGAAACACAGAGGGTACTCAATTTGTTTTTGCGTTTTGATGGAAATTCCGATATGTTCATATGTTCACACGTCTCCCGACTTGAAGTAAGGAGGCCATTGGACCTGCTGTCGATTGCCCAGCTGACCCAACTATGCCTAAAACCATGATGAAAACAATTCAAAGGTATCTGCGTAGCAAGTCAAAAATTATAGATCTTTAACGTTGAAAAAAGAGCAGGAAGCATTTTAGATGACAAGTAAAGAAAAATAAATCAGTAACAATAATCCTAGAAAATTGAAGACCCATTACAAAATGATAGAAAACAAAGGTGTTTTAAAAAGAAAAAATAGTTAAAAATCCCTACATAAGTAGTCAGTAAGTATTAAGTCAATCTTACAAGCTTATGGAAATTAACAGTTGGAAGACTTCATAGCATTATTCAATTTACACGATTTTATTCAAACCTGAATTCATACAAATGAATTCAACATTTAGTTGTAGGTAAAAGTTTTTCTTGGAAAGATTTGGCTACTTTTGTAGGGATTTTTGTATGGCTTTGTGC
>NW_013811789.1:0-497 GCF_000517525.1 Limulus polyphemus
CTGTAATTACTGTTATTAAACAAAAGTTATGAAAGATTAAATAATGACAAGATATAATTATTTTTTACTTCTTTTGTTTTAAAACATTTTAAGATTTCTTTATACCAAGGTTGGATTATTTCTCGTGCTTTTGTCACAACTCAACAGCAGCTTCTCACAGGCATCATGTTTAAAAGTAAACCAAATACAAATTATAAACATCAAGCTTATAAGTAAAGCTAAGAATGAAGTCTACAAACAAAACAATTATAATTAATCCATTGCCCTATCTTCTCATCATACCTATATGAAAAGTTACTTCTAATTAAATTGGGGTATACACAAACACACACATCACTTTATTTAAAGCTTATTGTCATATAATGGTACAAAATACTTTGCATCATGTAATACGAGCTGTTCATTATTTGCAAATATATAAGTTGGTCAAAATTTTAAGGAATAAGCAGTAAGGCAATGTATTAAGTCCAAAGATTCCAAATAAAGTAAACACAATT
>NW_013811790.1:0-497 GCF_000517525.1 Limulus polyphemus
CTATACATCTATAATAAAACACCAACCAATCACTATCCATCTATAATAAAAGACCTACCGGCCACGTTCTATCTATATTAAAAGACCTGCCAGCCACTATCCGTCTATCATTAAAGACCTACCAGTAATTATCCATCTATTATTAAAGACCTACCAGTCACTATCCATCTATAATAAAAGACCTACCAGCCACTACCCATCTGTAATAAAAGACCTACTAGCCACAATCCATCTATAATAAAAGACCTACCAGCCACCATCCATCTATAATAAAACACCTACCAGTAACTATCCATCTATAAAAAGACCTACCAGCCGCTATCCATATATAATGAAAGACCTACTAGCCACTATGCATCTGTAATAAAAGACCTGTCTGCTACTATCCATCTATAATAAAAGACCTACCAATAATTATCCATCTATTATTAAAGACCTACCAGTCACTATCCATTTATAATAAAAGACCTACCAGCCCCAATCCATATATAATGAAT